>NC_041218.1:944904-965412 GCF_002837175.3 Physeter macrocephalus | reverse complement strand
CCACACACACACACACACACACACACACACACACACAAAAAAGCCCAGGAAGATGCCCCAGGAGGAAGGTGATGCCGCTTCCTGTGGGGCAGGGGGACAGGTGACTTTCCTTGTCCTCGTGGCCTGCGGGACTCTCTGAACGTCCCATGAGGATCCTGCATTACTCGGTGGTTAGACAGGGTCAAGGATCACGGCCACAGGGTGCAGGGGGGTGGCCCAGGAGCGCGGAGGAGGGGTCCGTGTGCTCTGGGTGGTGGGGTTGCCCACCTTCCCCATGTGGCCGTTGCCCCCTCTGTCTCGGCACCAACTGCGGGGCCTCCCGGGGGTGCTCAGCTCAGCTCATCTCACCCGGGACTTCTTTAGCACGGCCGTCTGTTTTATTTCATTTTCTTTCCAGGAAGATCTCAGCCCGTGCAAGCAACCTCTGCAGGACATTTTCTGTAGGAGCTGGGAGACGGGTGGCTTCCAAAAAGCGAGGCCATGTAGGGGGCTCTGAAAACGGGCCTGGGACTCAGCAGACTGGGTCCAAACCCGCCACAGGTCAGCTCTGGGCTTGGAGGGCTCTGGTCCTCATCTGGGTCAGGCACCGCCTTTCCCTGAGCCATGGGGAGGGCACATGGACACAGCCCTGCTGGGTTAGCCCCAGGGCCCTGTGCTGACCACATGGGGCCGAGTGCCAGGCAGGACGGGAGGGGCAGACCCGGCCAGTGGCTGAGCTGGAGGGCAAGGTGCCCCTGCAGGGATGGCAGGCGCTGGGTCTGAAAGGTGCCGCGGGCGGGCTCATACCGGGCGAGGACCGGCCCCCGCTCATCAGAGAAGGTCCCGCACCTGGACGCGCCCCGGGCTGGCCTTGTCTGCCAGCAGCCACTGGTGAGACCCAGGCCAGCGCAGGACCCAGGTTTTCTTCCACTCTGTCTAGTTGCCCATGGCAATGTGAGACAGTACGGAGAGAGGTCACACAGAGGTGGAAAGGTGCCTGCAGAAGTGCCAGGACGGAGGACCACAGCCTCATGACGAGGTGATGCAGGAGCCGCGTCCACGGGTCCAGAGCGGTGGCTGGAGACGCCCAGGCCCCCCCGGGGCCTCATGGTTCCCCCCTGTGGAGGCGCAGGGCGCGGGGGTGATGCAAACCCGGGCAGGGGCCCCCGGAGGAGGTGGTGACGTCTGCAGCCCGGTGGCCCGCCACCCCTCCCGTGAGCGCGTCCCCACTGCCCCCGCCAAAAGGCCTCTCACGACATGTCTGAGCAGGAGTCACGCGGGGGCTGCTTTAGGGCCGGGGGAGGGTGGGGAGCGTCTCTGAGCTCAGGGCTCGGCCCCGCCCCGTCTCCCACGGCCGCGCTCGCGTCTTCGTGGCTGCGAAGACCGCACGTCCCGCCGTCGCCCGAAGGCCCGGCACGGTCTGCAGACTTCCGTATTCCACCTTCCCGCTTCTCAGGCCGCCTCGCACGTCCGGACGCGTAAGGTCATCCAGCGGACTGTGACTCGGAAGCAGTCGACTGGTTTGGTGTCAGAGGCCCCGCAGTGGGGAGAGGGCCCCGGCCGGGCTGGGGATAGGCCGGGGGTGCGGCGCGTCCCGGGCTGACCAGCACCTCAACAACTTGCCCGCACAAAGGCTTCCGACGCCAAGGGGACTTTTTTTTTTTGCGGTACGCGGGCCTCTCGCTGCTGTGGCCTCTCCCGCCGCGGAGCGCAGGCTCCGGACGCGCAGCCTCGGCGGCCGTGGCTCACGGGCCCAGCCGCTCCGCGGCGTGTGGGATCCTCCCGGACCGGGGCACGAACCCGCGTCCCCTGCATCGGCAGGCGGACTCCCAACCACTGCGCCACCAGGGAAGCCCTAAGGGGATTCTTTGTTAAAAAATATTTAACGAAAATCTTCTTTGCAAACAAATATAATGGACATAACTTGTTCCACGGAGCAAGGATCAGCTCCGTTTTAAAGTTAGGTCTGATCTGCGGACAGCTAATGTGCGTGTTTTCACAGTAACTGCTCCAAAGCTGCTACCGCAAGGCCCTGCTCCTCGCCCGTGATGGGAGGGGCCCCTGAAATTCAGAGTCACTTGGCTGGAACTCTCACGAGATTGTTTAATATTTACTGAACACGCCGTTCTAAGTTCACCCTGCAGCCCCTGTCACTCGGGCCCGATAGTCTTGGGTTTCCACTGCTCGTTGTTTACGACGAGCTCTGTGGTGCCCGGGTGGGAGAGACGGCACGTGGCTTTCGAGGTGCGGGCAGGTGGGGGGATGCGAGCTGGGCCCAGGGCACCACCGTGAGCGAGGGGCACCAGAGCCACCAGCAGGCGTCGGGGAGGAGCCCCTGAGGCTGGGCCAGCACCGGGATCGCAGTTACAAAAACAAAATCCCCAAGTGCCTCCTTGGCAAGAAGGGACGGCACGGCGGGTGAGGCGCCATCAGCTTAGACTCGAGGTTCCCAGGGGACCCTGCTGCCCAGGCTCTGGGCCAAGGCCTTGCTGCTCCGGCACACAGGGCGGAGGGGACAGGAGGTGCCACGGGGAACTCCCATGGTTGCGGGCTCCTCTTTCCAGTGAGACACCTGACCGCCCTCGTGGCCCATTACCTGCAGCCAAAGGCGTTCCTGATGCATCCAGTAATGACAGTGAAACAGGCAAGGGCGTCTGCGAGATAAACCAGGAAAATCAGCAGAGGCGGCGCCTGGAAGGCAGGACGACCGAGAGGTTCAGGCAGGAAGGGGGAGGTGCCTTGGGTCACCGTGCGGGAAACCCGGCCGGCAGGCAGCCTGCCACCAGCTGACACACGGGCCTCCGCGTGCCACGGTCGCCGCTCCAAGCGGACCACCCCTGCACTGGAGGTGTTCCCCGCCTCACCGTCTACACGGTGAGCACACCTTCGGCCGGCGGTTCTCAAACCTGATCATGGCTCAGAATCACTGGAGGCTGGTTAAAGCACCGATGCTGGGCCCACCCCAGAGACGCTGACTCACCGGGTCCGCGGTGGGGCCCGAGACTCTGCATTTCCCTCAAGTTCCTGCTGCCCCGGGGACCCACCGTGAGAACCACTGCCACACGACACGGGTCCAGAGGCCGCCCCTCCTGTGCGTTGGTGCGGCTCTGTCCTTCCTAACAAGATGGGCCGCCGGGGCCACCAGCAACACCGCATTTCTGGGCCCAGCTGGCCCAGGCTTTGTCCCCAGGGAAGGCCCCGCACGCGGCCGGCCGCCCCAGGGGTCTGCTCTGCCTCTGCGGCCATAGCTGGAGAGCTGCAGCCTGCGATCTCCTCAGGACCCCCGGCTTCCCCTCGGTCCAGCGGGCAGAGGAGGGCGCGCCCTTGGACCCCGTGCCGGCCCCGCGCCTCCCAGAGCAGATCTATGCAGCACAGAGTGTGTTCATCCCTGCGGAGGAAGTACGGCCCGTCAGTGGCCCCCAAGTAGTGCCAAATTCACGTGACGTGCTCTGGACTGTGCTGGACGCCCTGAGGGTTTGATGGGAGGGGAGGAGGAGGTGACAGTGCAGACAGGGACCTGATAGGGGCCAGGGCTGGCGGAGAGGAGGGCGGGGTCTTGGGCGGGGTTAGGGTCCTGCACAGGTGCCCCTCCCTCACCATCGTCACCCTCAGACCCCCGGCCCCACACCCACAGGAATTCCATTATTCAAAACATGGGAAACGAAAAAAGTGCAAACTTCTTTCAATCTTCAAACTGGTTTGGGGTCATAAAACAGCACGAGACTCAGGCACTTAACTCCCAGCAGAGCCAGCAGATAGCAAGCTCTCTCCCCAGCTTCCAACATTCCTTTCACTAGGGCTGAACGGTCACGTGCAAATCATCACTAGTAGCACCTGACACTGGTGTGACCTCAGGTGACTCTGCCTTTGAGAGCGGTGTGTGTGTGTGTGTGTGTGTGTGTGTGTGTGTGTGTGTGTGTGTGTTGCTCTGGTGTGGGTGCCCCTCTTCTTGATTTTGGAAGGTGGCGACGTGACCACAGGCTCGTCTGCTTTTGAGAGCGGGGTGTGTGTGTGTGTGTGTGTGTGTGTGTGTGTGTGTGTGTGTGTGTGTGTGTTGCTCTGGTGTGGGTGCCCCTCTTCCTGATTTTGGAAGGTGGCGACGTGACCACAGGCTCGGCTCTGTGGTTTTCCTTTCACCTGGGATTCACCAGCTCCACCCGTTCTGCTCTGAGATCGCCCACAGGCATGTTTAGGGGACGTGGCTGGCTGTGAGGTCCTGAAAGAGGCCGAGAGGGTGGGGCGACTGGGTGGGGAACCTCGAGCTGCCCGAGGGGCCCGGATGGAGGGCTGGCCTGGCCCCAGCCCTTCCTGTCCCGAGGCTGCTGTTCTCCTGGCCCATCGCCCGCTGTGACCTGGGCCTAGACGTGGGCTCTGTCCGTGGAAATTGAAGGTACAGCCCGACGGTTCCACTGACGTTTTAGTATTTATGGATCAACTTGGAGAAAAATTGTCACCAAGGCGCAAAAGCCAGTGTCCGTGGGTGTCGTGGGTTAAATCGTGTCCCCTCGAAAGATGTGGCATTTCTAACCCCCAGGCCACTGACTGTGACCTCATGTGGGAAACAGGGCCTCTGCAGACGATCAAGTTGCAATGAGCTGCCCCAGGTGGGCCCTGATCCCACGTCACCAGTGCCTATAAAAAGGGACACTGGGACACGCAGAGGGGACACGGTGTGGAGACACAGGGCGACGACACCGGTGCTGAGGCGGCCTCTCTCGCTCACGCGTGTATGAGCACACACTCACACGCACATGCTGATGCCCACGTGTTCCTTCACGACCCTGCTCGCCGCGCGGCCGGCCCTCCCGCCGGGCGCCCTGGGGGACCAGCCGCCCACATGGGGGCCGCAGCTGCCCGTGTGGACCGCGCCGCAGCCGGGCCGGCCTCCCCCCACCCCACGCCCTTCTCGCCCACGTCCCTCGCCCCTACCCAGCTCCGGGGGACAGAGGATGGCAGAGCCCAGGCAGCCTGGGTTTCACACGAGCAGAGGGTCTGCACGTATGGGGCTGAGACCTCGGGGGTGTCCAGGGGAGCGCCCTGCTCACCACGTGCTGACCGTCTGCGCGGAGCTGCCTTCCCCGTGGGGCCTGAGCTCTCCTAGAGGGTGTGCGGGCAGCTCCCCGGGCGGCATCCCCGCGGGCGCAGCAAGGCCGCGCTGGGTGCTCTGCTCTGCTCACCCCTCAGTCTCCTTTCCCAGCAACACAGGGCTCACACTCGTCCCCTTGGCCCTCCGATTTTCTCTTCACTCAGGGAGATCCCTCCAGGAATCCTCATCCACTGGTCACACACCCACCAACCTAGCTGTCCATCTGCCTGTTCGTCTGTCCATACGGTCATCCATCCATCCATCCATCCATCCATCCATCATCCATCCATCATCCACCCATCCGTCTGTCCCTCCATCCATCCGTCCATCTTCCCATGCACGCAGCAATCCAAACCTCCATTGAGAACCCACGTTGTACAAAAGAGAGCTAATATTTATCTAAAATACTTAATAGAGACTTCCCTGGTGGCAGAGTGGTTAAGAATCCGCCTGCCAAGGCAGGGGACACGGGTTCCAGCCCTGGTCCCGGAAGATCCCACATGCCGCGGAGCAGCTAAGCCCATGCGCCACAACTACTGAGCCTGCGCTCCAGAGCCCACAAGCTACAACTACTGAGCCTGTGTGCCACAACTACTGAAGCCCGGGCACCTAGAGCCTGTGCTCCGCAACAGGAGAAGCCACCACAATGAGAAGCCCACGCACCGCAATGAAGAGCAGCCCCCACTCGCCGCAACTAGAGAAAGCCCGCGCGCAGCAACGAAGACTCAATGCAGCCAGTAAATAAATAAATAATTTAAAAAAATAAATAAAATACTTAATAAAACCTAAACAATGTATGAATACCTAAAATATAAAAGCCTGGAAAGATAAATTATTAGCTGAACAAAGTTGAGAAATCCTGATTAATGTTTACGAGGTTATCTTTGGTGTCAAGAGACTCCCTGCCTCAGACTCAGAGTCCAGGCTCTTGTCAAGGAGCCGCTGGTACCTGCGCTGGGACCCCCAGCAGCTGCTCTGGCTGCACTTGTGCCCCGGGCTCCAACCACCTTTCGCTCCTGATGGGAGACCCCGTCTGGAGCTGGACCCCCGGCACCCTGGTGTCTTCGTCCTCTGGGGACACGTTGGTTTGGAAGTTGTGTCCCTGAGGCCCCACCACCTACGGTTATTGGGTGGGTCATCAGGCCCCCAGGACAGGTAAGGACAGGTAAGTCTCCGGAGTTTCCTTCACCCACTGGCCGGCTTCCCGTGAACTGCTCAAAGCCCTGCTGTCCGGTCCCCCTTAACCGGCTGGGGCTGATGTCCTGGGATGTGGTTTTGATCACATCAAGCTCCTCCTTGAGGATGAAGATGCTCGAATAACTCAAAGGCTCGAGTGGGCCAGGCTCCTGTTGGGACGGGGTGCAGGCTGCACTTCTCAGCTCCTGCCCAGGCCTGGGCGGGGCCAGGAGACAAATCAGTGCTGTCTTCCTTTCCCGTCTCCCCAGAGGTCAGTGGGTGGGCTGGCCGAAAAGCGGTCTGAGAAAGAGGATTCAAGGCCCCAGAAAAAGCAGGTGACCTGCCTTAGGTGACACGGCCCCAGAACCGTGAGGGAGCCCGGGCGGGGTCGCCAGAGTGCCACCTTGAAGTGAGATTTTCACGTCACACCTGCCACTTCTTGATTTCCTGGAACCCCTGGGCTTTAGCTGGACACCCGACTGCCCAGACTCATGCTTCCACCTCCCAGCCACCCCCTCTGGAGCTTCTGCCAATACTTCCTCCAGGTAGGGTCTCACGGCGCGTGCGTGCCTCTTCACCACTCCACTGCCACCGCCGCCGGGATGTGGATGGATGGTGGGAGTCCGGCAGCCAGCTTGGGCCATGAGGAGGGAGGCACGTGCTGAGGGTGTGGCAGCGACACGACGCGAGGGGAAGGGCCTCTGTTACCTTAGATGCCACACGGTTCTTGGATTGCCTGCCTCTGGACTTTTTCCTCCCCAGGAAATGAAAAGGAATGTCTAGTTGTTTAAGCTGCTATTATTTTGGGTTTTCTGTCCCAGTCAGTCACTCTAATCCCGACTAATGCACGTGAGTTTGCCAGTAAACGGGTTATGCTCTCAAACACGTCAGAACGCCAAGTCAGCTTCTGAATCACACCTTTGAACGAGGGAGGCTCGCGGGGCCAGTGCGCCGTCAGGAAGACGGGTCCCCACGTGCACCTGCGTCTCTGTGCGCAGCTGGGCCCCAGCCCCCCGCCCCGCCTCCTGCCGTCTCGCCTGCTGCCTGGAGCCGTTTGGGGATCTGCAGGCTCTGAGCACCGGAGAAGGCTTCCCTGGGCAGAGCTCCGGGCCGTGCGCCGTGTAGGTGTGGACGCCGTCACCAGGAGCACGTTTTCCTCTGGCGGAGCTCAGCGTCCCTTGTTTCCATCTTCCACCTGCTCGCCTGCGTGCAGGAGGGTTGACGTGGCCCTGCCTCCGGGGCACACGTAGGGACGAGGACACCCTGCAGGTGAGTACAGCAATCACAGCGCACGCTGTGTAGACGTGCCCTGCGCCAGGCGCCTCCCGCGCGGCACGCCTCGCTCTTCCCCTTTTCCAGGTGAGGACCCCACCCTGCGGGGAGACGGGAGCTGGCGGAAGTAGGCGGCAGCGTCCTGATCGCAGCCGGGTAGGGACCCGGGTGTCCCGCAGAGTGAGGGGCACCCACTGGACATGGAGGGACTCGGGGCAAAGGCTGGCTTAGGGAGCCGGGCGGCCCCGACGGCCTGCAGAGGGGTCTCCGCACCTGTTCAAGAACACGTGTTACCCCACAGGCAGCTCCGAGCACGGGACCCCACGAGCGTTTGGAAGACGTGTGCCCGTCTCTCCAGCGATGCTGCCGACGGCTATCCCCCAAGACGGAGGGCCTGGGCTGAACGCGGCGCTGCCCTGACTTCTGAGGGTGCTGTCTGAGCAGGCAGGCTGGCTGTGAGTTTTCATCTGTAAACATCATACCAAGCCCAACCCTGACACCTGTACAAACGTTCCTAAAATATAAAAATCCCCTTATCTTAGTAGTAGTCAAGGGTTCCATGGTTTTCTGGAATTACCTGTCCCTGGAGACTGTCTGTAACGCCCTCTGTGTGTCCCCATAAACCTGATTTTATCTTCCAGCGTCCCGAGAGGGGGCCCCATCTTTGCATGAAGGGAGAGAGCCCAGGCTCGCTTTCCACGGAGGGGGCTCAGATCGGGGCCAAGCAGAGGGCGGGCCTGGGGCTCCGACAGGTGTCACGTCCTTCCCCGCAGAGGTCAGGTTGTCCTCCGAACTTACAGGGCCAGGAACGACGCTGCGTCCAGGGGGCTTGTTGGCGTCTTCGGGAATGCGCCCTGATCCCCAAGCCAGTGTCCAGGCACTGGGCACCGCAGGATGAGGACATCCAGGCGACTTTCCTGAGGACGCCCCCTGACATGCAGGAGCCCAGGCTGCGGGCCACCCACCCTGCCACTGCGGTTTGGGTTACTGCTTTCTCAGGAGTATTTCAGAAGACACCCCACGTTCGGACGGCTCTGGGGGAGACACCCCACGTTCAGACGGCCCGGGATGCCAGCAGCCCCGTGGGTAGGAAGCGCGGTAAGAAATTCTGGGGGGAACCCGGCGGCGATCATCCGGGTAGACAGCCACCAGGAAGCGCCAGGAAGCGTCTAGAAGCTGGTTCCGCGCCTCTCGGGCGTTTTCCCGCCCATCTCGTTTCTTCTCCTACTGCCCCCGTTTCAGGGTAAGACTTAAGACCATGTGAGGCCCCTATTCATGTTAGTCAGAGAGGAAGCATGAAAAGAAACCACCAAGAGAGTAAAACCAGAACAGGTGCTTATTCTTAGCAAGGCACCCACCGCAAAGCACGTTAGGGCCTGATTTCCCTCCTTCCTCAGGTTAAGTTTCCCCAGATTCAGACAAGAGTTGGGGCCAGCCTGGTTCTCTGGGTTAGAAGAAAACCTAGCCTCTAACCATCACAACGTCTCCCACCAACTGAGGCGACGGCCGTCCTCCCCCGCGCGCTGCAGTGCGGCTCCGGCCCCCGCAAGCTGAGGGGGCGGGGCGAGAAGGGGCCTCCCGCCCCGGAAGTGGTCCTTCAGCCTCACTCGAGCTGATGCAAGAGACGGACCCAGGCTGGCAGGGGTGTAATCCAGCCGGAGAAATTCAGATCCAGTCTGCTCCTGCCGGCAGGAACCGCCCAGGTGAAAGCCGTGGACGCGGGCCCCTTTCTGAGGGCGCTGAGCGGAGACGGCGGCTCCTCTGGGCCTCGGACCCCACATCTGAGAGACGGGCGCTGCCGCACAGCCTCCGACCACTGACGCCAGCGCTGCCTAAGGGCTCCCCGTGGGCAGCACGGAGGAGCGATCACGGCTGGTCCGAACCAGAGACCTTGGTTTCAGAGTCCGAGGTGAAGAACCGGAGGCTGGCCGCCTCGTTTGGAGCACTTTCGCGAGCTTCCTGAGCCATAAACCGGACTTCCAGGTCCTGAGCGCTGTGAGCGGCAGGTTCTGCAGGGGAGAGCCGCCGAGACCCCCAGCAGTGGGGGGCGCGGGATGCAGACCCAGCAGGCCTGCTACCCCTCCCGGCAACAGGCTGGCAGCGCACATGCGGACACGCTGATAACCCGCTGATGACGTTCTCCGCCCACGAAATAAAGAGCCAGCACGTCCGTCCTCCTCCCTCCCCTCCCTCACTAATACACGTCAGCCAGCTCCCATCGCGTGGGTCCCCGGGGCAGCCGCTCGGGTTCCCTGGCAGACAAGGCAGACGGGGCCTGATCAGAGCAGCTGCCGTCCGTGGGAGACACCTTGAGCCCCGGGACAGACCACGGGCACCACCGAGACCTCCCTGGACCTGCGGCACCGTCCCGGCGGGGCTGAGGCCTCTTAACAAACCCCTGCACAGCCCCAGCCTCCCTTTCTGACCCGTCTGGAGACTGAGGGGCCTTCTCTTTGCCTTGGACTGCATCTGCGTTTGGACACGATCTGCGTTTCAGTGACTCACGTCAGAGTTCAAGTAGATCAAGGAGCCGGTGTGGGAAGCGAGAGAGCCATCAGGCAGGAGATGAGCCCGTGTCCACCCGCTCCTGGCCCGTCCGCCCCCTCTCAGACCCGCGGCCCTGCCAGCCCCAGAGGGTGGAGCGAAGGGAAGTGAGCAGAGGTGGTCCAGAGCTCAGGCAGACGCCGGGCGGAGGTTCTGGTTACTGCGGATGTGAAAACTTGAGTCAAACGTGTGCTTACGAGAAGTTAAACAAAACCATGCAAACGTCACTCGATGGCAGGTACCAGCTTCCTGCCAAACAGCTGACAGGTTACAGGGGAAGCTCCTGGGTCGGGGACTCCTGATTATGCCCGAGTCAGGTGAAGGGGGGACAGCAGCGGAAGATGCATCCGCGCCACGGAGAGGGGCTCGGGCAGCGCTGTGAACATCACCTCCAGGGGCAGGTGCTTCGAGTCATGAATCCATACAAGACGGCATCACTGTTTCTTCAAAGCACATTTCTCCCTGCATCTCAGTTTTCATAATTTTCTAAGGGAAATTGATTACATCCTCATCTCGAGACTAAACACTATTTTAATTTCAAATGTGTTTGGAGCGCCTCCCCGCATGTTGCTCCCCTGATGCGTGAGGTGCTACCAAGCCCGGCATCCTTGTGAGCCACTTAATTTTGAAATATGTAATACATTTTTGATAAGGACGGCTAAATTTGTTGCCTTAGAAGTGTATTTTGAAGCATCCATAATAAATGGCCTTCTACAAAGAGAAGCCATTTGAAGTCAAGAGCAAACATGTAAGGACTCCATTCCCAAAGCAATTGTTCGGATAGGTGCCACCTACACCCTGAATTGGTTGGCGCACAAAAGAAAGAGCACATTTTACGGTGATTCACAAAGTTGGCTGGTAAGTAGATGTCTTTAAAAATGACAAACAGAGCTTTTCCACATCCATCAGGCCACGATCTGGGGGCCCTTCCGCGGTCACGCTGCCCTCAGGCACACACGTGAGCGCGTGTGCGTGGGTAAGACCTCACACGCCCAGGGCGTGAGAACCACCTGCTGGTGAGTCCGTGCCCCACAGGGTGTCCCCAGAGGAGGGCTGTTAAACGGCCAGAAAGCTCCGCTGTTCAGCGGCTCCAGCAAGACTAACGGAGAGCTCTGGTGGAAAGTTACGTTTACGGAGGCCTCATTCAAAAACTTGAAAAGGACCACGCCTCTGAGCTACGCCGCGTCTACAGTGGGGCCTGGAAGAGGCTTTACCGCAGGCCCTTGCTGGAGGGAGGCATCGCTGAAGCGCCCAGGCCCCGACGGGACGGCGGGGAGGACAGCCGTGTCCCAGGGCTCCCCCAGAAGGGCCTGTCTGGTCCCCTTCGAGCACCTGGCCAAGGACACTGATTTGGGAGGCGCACACCCGGCCCTGGGCAAAGGCCATGCCGTCCAGACATCTGCCTTCTGTAGTATGACGGTGTCTGTCCTCCGCCCCTTGGAGCCCCTCCTCTCCCGAGATGCGCCCGGACAGGCACTCCCCCTGGGAGGACAGCCTCCCCTCGGGGACACTCTCTGTCCTCTGTCTCCAAAGCGCCGTGCCTTCTAGACCCCAGCGTGCCGGTCTGCGACACTCCTCCCACTTTCAACTGGCCGGTCCCCTCAGTGTCCTGCCTTCTGGGCCCCACGATAGCTCCAGCCTCCGTGAGACGAGGTGCTGGCATCTCTGTGTCTGCACGGCCGCCGGAGACGCCACTGAGAACCTCAGGGCCGCACAGGCAGTGCCCAGCCTCCTCTGCGTAAAGGTTCCCCACTCGGCCAGAAACGAGGCGCCCGGGGAAAGGTAGCCGGGCACCAGGGAGGTCCCACTGTCCCAAAGTATCTCCAAGATTACTGGCTAATTACCAAGGAGAGAAGGTCCCTTCCGAGTGGAGCAACATGCTGGACCTCACCCTCCCCAGGAGGTCCACTCGGCGCCGCCCAAACCTGGGGGAACTCACGCCATCCACCTCCTGACGTGGCGCCCCGGGGGGCTCATGCAGACCCACGTGCGCGGCGCTCTTGCCCAACCTTTCCTCTGAACCTGAGCCCTGGGGGACAGTCAGACAAACGGAGATCAAGACGTATTTCACAGGACAGCTGGCCCCGTGTCTTTAAAAACCGCTCTATTAGGGACGACTAAAAATAAAACAGAATTAGAGGGTAGGAAGAGTGTTCCAGAATAAAGAAAATTAAGGAGGTGTGACAACAGGAAGCAGCATTGCTCCTTGATTGGAATCTGGATCAAAAGTGAAAGAGTAGCTAAGAATAGTGTAATTGGGACAAGGCGGGGGGATCTGACCACAAACTGTGTTAAATAACACGACTGCATCAATGCTGTACCTTGGGGGATGATGTAGAAGAAGACACACGTTTAGAAACGTATTTCACGGTGGAGTTTCATGTCTGGAACATACTTTCAACAGTCTCATCCAGGTAGCAGATGAGTGACAGGGTAGATGCTAACGCCTGGTGAATCTAGATGAACAGTAACGGGTGTTGACTTTACTCCTCTTTCAGCTTGTCTGCAAGTTTGAAATTCGCAAAATAAAATCGAGGGTGAAAGGAGAAACATGCAGAAAGACTCCTCCTTTTTGCCATGAGCCCGGCTGGCGGGGGAGGAGGTGCTGGGCACGGCCTCACGTCCTATGACAGCACGGGCCAGAGGCCACCACCGTAGGGACGGCTGGGGTACCCGCCTCGGGGCCCCTGTCTCCCGCTTCTCATCGGCCCTCTCCCTGGCTTTCCCGTTGTTTCTTCAAAGCGTCTGACGGTGCAGATTGACGCTTTGAGGGAAGAGCTCTAAAGGGCTTGGACACTGGGAGCTCTCCTGAGGACGGGCGGGAATCAGTCCTCACCCCACGGCACCGAGGGGATGGGGTGGGGGGATGGGGAGAGAGTGTAGGGGAACCTGGAGGGGCCAGAGCCGCCTTCACCAGGTCAGACTCGGGAAGACACGCAGCCCTCAGGAAACCACCCTGAGAAACGAATGTCCTCTACTGAGTTCCTCTCGGCTTCGGGGCTGGAACAGAGGCCCAGGAAGGTACGGGTGCAGCCCCCAGGCTCACGTCCCCTTACAGGTGTCACACGTTGGAACACACAGTTCGTGCCACGAGGCAGCTGTTGCTGCTCCTTGGAGGGAGCCCTTTGCGGAGCCGGAATTGAACCTGAAGCACAGTGAGGGTCAAGGTTGGATCCAGCGGAGTCCTGAAAGGGGCACGGACACTCCCCCCTGCGGCGGGCTGTGCTTGCGGACAAAGTGGGAGAAAAGCTTTGGGCTCCTGCTGGCATTTGTATGGGCACTGTGGCCGGGCAGGGTGGTAGTGGTGCTTGGTGGCTGGCGCCTCCGTTAATTCCCTAGGATGGAAATGGCTCCCACGACCATGTGATTAATTCTCCTCCAGCCGCCCCAGAAAGAGAACATCCGAGCCTGCCAGGCGACACTGATGCTTGGCCAGCCCCCAGGAGTTGGGGTTTGGGAGCCACTTTAAAACCATGTTACCAGCGTAACTGGCGTCAGGCTCGGAGCCGCCTCTCATGTTCTGTTTTATAAACAGGCGGATTATTTCAGATTGATCAGAGGCGACTGCATTTTGCAAATTACCTTGTGCTGTGGCTGTTTCACACTTTGCTAAGTGGGCTCTGCTGATGCAGCGGCTCTAATCCGTTTTGGGCTGTTAAGGATGGCTGCATCTTTGTAAACTGGAGACGGAAGACTTTTGTTTTTATTTTAAATAGGAATTTGAGCAGCAGGTGGAAGGCAAGGAAGTTCAGGGGCTCAGCTGAGCTGACAGGTGTCCCCGCCACGTCCAAGTTTGATCCGTATTTTGCCTAACTGGTGAATGCTCTCAAGCTCTCCTGAAACCCAGAGACTTACTGCACTTGTCTGCAGATAGCACAAAAATCGCCATTAAAAAAAAAAAAAGGAAGGGGGCTTCCCTGGTGGCACAGTGGTTGAAAGCCCGCCTGCCGATGCAGGGGACGCGGGTTCGTGCCCCGGTCCGGGAAGATCCCACGTGCCGCGGAGCGGCTGGGCCCGTGAGCCGTGGCCGCTGAGCCTGCGCGTCCGGAGCCCGCGCTCCGCAACGGGAGAGGCCACGACAGTGAGAGGCCCGCGTACCGCAAAAAAAAAACAAAAAAACAAAAAAAAAAAAGGAAGAAGGAAACCGAAGAACACGAGGAGACCAGTGACGTGGGGAGTGGCAGGGTGCGAGGGAAAATGCACAGCCTGTGGCGGTTCTCAAAAACACGTTTTGAGCAGGACTCTGGGGTTGATTTGGAGGCTCTTTTGTTGCTGGAGGCCCAGCCTGATGTTTCTGAACCTGGACCCGCTCTCCTCCGAGTAGTAAGAGCAGCCGCAGAGAACCCGAGCTCTGGGGTAAATTCAAATGTGGCGGCGAGAAAACTACCAAAGGGAAAGCGGATGCGTCGTCAGGACAACATCCGTCACCAGATTCCTCAGCAGGAAGGCGGACGGAGGCGTCTGTCCTGAGGTCCCGAGGGAGAGGCCTCAAGCGGGGGTGGCGGGCGGACGGACGGACGGACATGACGGCGGACCCGGGATCCGAGTGCAGGGCTGGAGATGATGATTGGCCGTGGGTGCTTTTAACCGATACACCTGGATCTCTTTCCAGATAGAAATCAGTATTCCACATTTTTTCTGGTCAAACTCTTTCTTATGGAAACGTTAGGACTAACAAGTCGCTCAGCTCCATAAAGCAGCAGGTATTCGTGAGCCAAATCAGGGCAGAAAGTGAGCAGACCTGACAATTCCATTTTCCACTGTCCCTGAGGAACGCCTGTGCTCAGGAAAGTGGACGGGACTTGGGGCTCCTCCTGCAGCCTCACACCCTCCCTCCGCCTGGAGCCCAGAGGGGTGGAGGGTGGGCTCCCACTGAGGTTCTGGACCCTCCTGCCCTGTATCCCCAGCTCTGTTCGTCACGGGATTGGGCCCGGGGGCTCAGCTTGGCCACTCCCCACAAGGAGCCAGGTGTGTCAGAGGCACAGGGACAGCCTGCGTGACGCAGCTCAGAGGATGGGAGACCCTTGTTGGCTGAGAAGCCCCATCCCAGGAGGAAAGAGCTGCTGAGACGAGCCTGGCTTGTTCTCATGACCCAGGGCATCCTGTAAACGTGTCACTACCCTCGGTGTAACGGCCCAGAAGAGGCATTAAGCGTGAGGGTTGTCTTTTCGTCTTGTTTACGGTTTCCTTTGCTGGGCAGAAGCTTTTAAGTTTCATTAGGTCCCATTTGTTTATTTTTATTTCCCTTACTCTAGGAGGTGGGTCAAAAAGGATCTTGCTGTGGTTTATGTTATAGAGTGTTCTGCCTACCTCTGCCTCTAAGAGTTTTATAGGGTTGTCTGGTCTTACATTTAGGTCTTTAATCCATTTTGAGTTTACTTTTGTGTATGGTGTTAGGTAGTGTTCTAATTTCATTCTTTTACATGTAGCTGTCCGGGTTTCCAGCACCACTTATTGAAGAGGCTGTCTTTGCTCCATTGTATATTCTGGCCTCCTTTATCAAAGATAAGGTGACTGTCGGTTTGTGGGTTTATCTCTGGGCTTTCTATCCTGTTCCATTGATCTATGTGTCTGTTTTTGTGCCAGTACCATACTGTCTTGATGACTGTAGCTTTGTAGTATAGTCTGAAGTCAGGGAGACTGATTCCTCCTAGATACTGTCATACAGAGTGAAGTAAGTCAGAAGAGAAAAACAAATACCATATATCAACACATATATGTGGAATCTGAAAAAATTGGTATAGACAGTCTTATTTGTAAAGCAGAGATAGAGACACAGATGTAGAGAACAAACGTATGGCTACCAAGGGGGGAAGCGGGGGTGGGATGAATTGGGAGACTGGAATTGACATATATACACTACGTACATATATACTATGTATAAAATAGATAACTAATGAGAACCTGCTGTATAGCTCAGGGAACTCTACTCAGTGCTCTGTGGTGACCTAAACGGGAAGGAAATCCAAAAAAAGAGGGGATATGTGTATATGTATAGCTGATGTACCTTGCTGTGCAGCAGAAACTAACACAACATTGTAAAGCAACTATGCTCCAATAAAAATGAAAGAAAACCCACTAAGTGTGAGTCGTGTGTAAATACGGCCTCGTGGCCTCGCTGTTGCTCTCTGGCAGCACCCGACCAGCGCCAACCTGCAGACAGCCGGCCTCGGGGCTCAGGACCGCGTCTCGCTGGGCCCGGGGAGCCGGGCCGGAGGGTTGCAGGCCTCTGACGTCATGTGGAAGGCAGGGGGTGTCCTGCCCCCTCCCCCGCTGCTCCTCATTGGCCTGAAGGCACAGGGAGGAGGGGCACAGGCTGCCGGCTGGTCCTCAGCCTCTGCTCAGAGGAGGGGAGCGCCCGGCACCTGCCCCACGGAAAACCCCAGAAACGAAAGACTGGATCCCACACGCTTCCACTTTTACGAAATTCCACAACAGGCAGGACTAGAGTAAAGAAAGTAAATCGGAGGTGGCCAGAGCCCCGGGGGCGGGGGTAGGGAGAGGGCCTCGAGGGGCTTGGGAAAGTTCTAGATCTGGATCAGGGCGCAAAGCTGTACGTGGTTGTCAAAACTCATCAAGTTGGTGGATTTTATCATCAGGAAGGCTGACCAAACCTGCCTTGGAAACGGGGGCCTTTCTGCCGCAAACGAGTGTCCTCCCCACCCCCAAGCGAGCAGTGCGTCTGGGGAGGGGACTCTACCAGAGCACAGGACAAGGGCCGGAGCTGGGGAGTGACCAGAAGGACGGGTCTCCACCTGGGAACAGCCAGGAGCCGAGGCAAGAACCAGCGCCGGGGTGTCTGGAGGAACGTTCTAGACCAGGGACAGCCGCGCCGGCCTCTGGCGGAGCCACGGTCTGCACGGCGCGGGGCAGAGGCCCAGGCGGTGACTAAACACGGGGTGAAATGCGAACAAAGCAGGTACACAGTCAGGAAGGCAAAAAGCGGGCCTGGGGGATGGAGACAAGGCAAGGAAATGGAGACGGTCAGCTGGGATTCACGCGGGTGGGAAGCACTGCCCCAGCAGGGGGAGGGCGCCGCCGCAGGGCCCCGGAGGCCTGGCGTAACTGGGAAGGAGGCCAGGACTTCCAGTAGGAGCAAGAGGAGACTCGAAGAAGAGTGTCCAGGTCTGAGAAGACGCCGGTGTGAAAATCACAAGGCTCTACAGAAGGATTCAGCAGATCTCTCCACCGGGCAGCCTTGTTTTAGGCAAAATTAATGACACAGCTGCAGGAAATGCTGCAGATCACCGGGCCAATGATGGGTCACTCAACAAACGAGGGTCTATTTGGGGGAAAAAAAATCCATGTTTATCCCTCACTTCACAATATATGATGACAGCAACCCAAGATAATCCAGATGAATTAAAAGATTAACTGGAACAATATGAACCATAAAAAAAACTAAAGGAAAAAATTACTATTGAACTGACCACAGAACGATCAAGAACTCTCTGAACGCGACAGCCAGTTGGTGAAAATCTGAAAGGAAATGACAAATATATTTGAATGCACCGAAGTTTCATATTCTGCACTTCAAACACTTACAAGAAAGAAACTGAGATGCAGAGACCCCAGGACGTTTGCCACAAGGAAGAGAGACGACAAAAGTTTCTGAGCAGATCACTCCCAGAAGCAGAACAAGTCATGATGGAGCATCAGAACATATGTTTGCCTTTACAAGAGTTCAAACCCACAAATTAAAGCAATGAAAAGATGCCATAATTTGCCTTAAAGAATGCCAGAAACGCAAGCTGAATGGCCGTCTCAGTGCTACTAAGAGCCCATCAGATGCACCACCTTCCTGGACATCCTGGGATCTGGGGAGACAGCGGCTCCACTGGATAATAAGAACCAAGAGACCGTGCACCTCTTGACACAGTAGTTAAATTTCTAGGAATGTGTCCTAAAGAAATAAGTCACATGGATCAAACTTATGTATAAGGACTGTAATTGCTGCCAGATTTATAAAAGTGAAGTTCTGGAAACAACCTAAACGTTCAGCAAGAGCAGATTGGTTAATAGATAAATTATGGTTCTTAAGAGTACTGTTCGAAAGGCCGTTTGATAATGCCAAACACGCTGAGTAAAAAGCCAGATAAAACTCTCTATGAAGTGCGTATCATACACATATTCTAAAAGAAATACCAACTCATGAGCAAATCTGGGTGGCTTATTAGAATATTAGTGACTTTATTGTTTTATTGTAATTTTACTGTCTTATTGCATTTTCTAAGTTTTCCATACAAGTATTCAATACAATAAAACAAGTGTTTTAACAAAAATATGCATTTCCTGACTTTGAAGATGTAGAAAGCATCCTATGGCCCACGTCATGACAGAATGTACTGGCCTAGACTATTTTTATCTCCCCAGAGTCTTTCCAATACCGTCACCGAAGCTGCATTTGCTTGTGTGGTTATTCCTTCGTCTGACAACCTGATCACCCACCCACCCACCCGTCTACCCGTCTGACCATCCACCCACTCACCCACCTATCATCCGTCCATCCCCCATCCATCCGCCACGTCCACATCCTCCACCTGTCCATCCCCCATCCATCCCCCATGTCCGCATCCTCCATCCTCCATCCACCCGTCCGTCCACTCGTCCGTCTGACCAGATGAACTTCCACTTGCAGCGTACTGCGGGCCAGGTTTAAGGTGCACTCCTGGGGTTTACGGACGGCTAGGACGTATCTGCGCCCCTGAGGGACGCAGAGGCTAAGGGAGGAGGTGGCTGGATGTGGAGCCGCAGGAACCAGCCAAGCAGAGGGTTTCACGGGAGCAGGGGAGGGGACCGCCGCTAGGGCAGGCGGTTGGCTCTCCCCTGGACACAGACCAGTGATGCCCACAGCCCCGGCTGCAGCCTGGTTCGCGCCTCTCTCGCCCTGTGTGTATGTCCTCCTGGGCCAGGCCTGGTCAGCAAATCCTACCAAGCCCCAGGCCCAGAGCAGAGGTCTCCTCTGTGACGTGGGGACCCGCTCCTTCCGTCCACACTCTGCCCGCAGGCCGCAGTTCTAGGCACGGGCTGCCCCAAATCGCAAGGCCAAGGGTATGCGTCTGTCCACTGGTCAGACCGGGAGCTGCAGGCACGGGGCCGGGTCCCACACATCTTATCCCCCACGTGCCAAGCCCAGGCGGGAAGGTGTTTCCTGGCACATACCTGCCCTTCCTGATGTCTGTGCAAATGCCCCCCTCCCTCCCAGGAGCCACGAGCATCCACCGCCTTCCTGAAGCCACCTCTGGTGGCGCTAACCCGGTCACACTGTGCGAGTCTCTGGAAGCCAGTGGCTTTCACACGCTCTCGTGTGACTGCGAGTGTGTCTGCGTGGGGTGTGAGGGTGTCATCGCCCAGCGGGGCTGCCTCTTTGTCCCAGACTCATTTTCCTTCACGTAACAGCAGGCATTTGTGAGTACTGACACTTCCCGGCTCCAGGCGGGGCAGCCAGGGGGGGACCGGCCCTGGGGGGGCGGCGGGACGTGGGGGCCCAGGTCTCCCAGGGTCAGAGGGCAGCGCTGAGTGGGAGGAGGGTCCGGTTTAGACTCTGTTCCGGACGAACACGCCCAGCAAAGGGGGCTCTGCTGTGCCTCCGCCCGTCTGCTGCTGGTCTGGCCGGCCCGGCCAGCCCTCCGGGTCAGACTCCCCTCCGCTTGAGCGCGGTGAGGGGAGCCGGGGAGGAGGGGCGGGCCCGGTCCGGGGTCCTGCGGAGCAGCTGTGCCCACCCCCGGATCCTGCTCGCCTCTGCGCAGCGGTCAGACCGGGTCCCTTCCGGCGGCCTGCGTAAAGCCCAGTGACGCGGGCTGGGCGGAGAGCATCTCTGCCGTCACCAGGAAAGCTGTCGGCCCGCAGGACAGGAACTTTCAGCTTCATCTGGATGTTTTCTGGACGGGCTGCTGGGTCCCGAAGCGTCTGGGCCACGTTCAGCCTTCCTGTGCCTCCATGACTCTGGGGGAGTTGGTCAGACAGCTGCCCACTCAGGACAAAGCCCCACAGAGGCACCACCTGGGGCCTCGGGACAGCTCAAGGCCGGCCGACGGGACTGTCCTCTTCTCCTGATAGATTTTTTAACTTACAGTATTGTACTTGGGTTTTAAATGAAACCCAAGTTTCATTTAAAACTTCGGGGAAGGCTCCCTCCCCTCTCGCGTCCACTCCACACGGTGGCTCCTCCCAGCACCCCTAAATTAGAAACCCTAAATTAGCCTTAGAGGGAGACGCAAGTATATGGGGCAGGGAGCGGTACTGACTCCCAGGCCGTGGAGGGAGGGGTCGCTGAGCCCGAGAACCCTGCCCTCAGGGGACCTTTGTGCACCTGTCACCTTTGTGACAGAGCCGGCCGGCTCATACATTACTCAGGGCTGTACGTGAGCCCGGCCGGCGTTCGAGAGAGAGAGAGAGAGAGAGAGAGAGAGAGAGAGAGAGAGAGAGAGGGAGGGAGGGAGGGAGGGAGG
>NC_041218.1:897029-944775 GCF_002837175.3 Physeter macrocephalus | reverse complement strand
GAGTTTGGTTACGGAGGGAAGCCAGGAGTAGATAAATGTTACCCAAGAAACCCTACAATTTTTCCTACACTTCAGGAAAAACTGCAGCTTGAGGTGCAGCCGCCCTCCCTGTTATCATGGGCACCTTCCATTTGGCACTTTCTTGGCGGGCTTCCAGCCCCCGGGGTGCCCGCGGGACGCAGGGGCTCCCAGGGACCTTCCTCCCCTTTCTAGGTCCCCTCCCTTTCCCTCCGCCAGAATGCAGAGCTCTGTCAAGCTGATACTTTAAGGCTCAGCATCAGAATTGGAACTCTCTCCTTCTGTAGCCACATCCAATGAGAACTACCTTAGACCTCCAGCAGCTTCCCCTGCCGGGCGGCCTGGCTGTCAGAGCACTGGACCCACACGTGCATTTGAAATCAACACGAAGGTCTCCAACCCACACGCGACACTGTAAACGGCATCATTCAGCGGCCCCTCTGTGCTCGGAGCTGGGAATCGACGCTGCTAAACCGCACGGTTAAACTCCCTCCCGCACGACCCCGCTCGTGGGGTCTTCAGTGCACCCAGTGAGGCGTCACGTCCCCCTGCCTGCCCGTTGGTTACAGATCTATCTGCGCTTCTTCTCCGGCGGGAAGGGGGAGATTTTGGAGCGGACAGGACAACAAGGGCCCGAAGGCCGTTTTGTGAGCAGCTGCCGGAGCCTGGCTGGTCTGCCTCCTCCCCGACCTCACGAGCGCGTGCTCGGTGGGTGCCGTGGGGTGGGTGCCGGCGGGTCCCTGCCTGGGGCGGCCGCCGGGTCTCCGGGGCAGGGCACCCACCGCCAACAGGCACGCGGTCGGCGGGGTGGGAGCAGCCACGCAGAAAGGGGGACGGGGCCGCAGCACCGGTCCGAGGAGGAGGTGCGGCAGCCCCGGAGCCTCACGCTGGGTCCCCACGCGGCGCTAAGGTCACGCTCTGCGGGCATCGTCGTGACAGCGAGAAACAAGATTTCTCCCCTGTAA
Organism: Physeter macrocephalus; assembly: GCF_002837175.3. Lineage (NCBI taxonomy): Eukaryota > Metazoa > Chordata > Mammalia > Artiodactyla > Physeteridae > Physeter > Physeter macrocephalus. Next base: position 943,792 of record NC_041218.1, on the reverse strand, counting down.
AATTAAACGTCACTCCTGATCGCATAATATCTGAAACATCGTCTTCCCAGGTCCACGCCAATACTTTGCACAGAAAATTAAACTCTCTCTGTTTATTGAGTGGATAATGTAGCCTTCAAATGTGTGAGATCCCCCGCTGGGTGAGAAATTTAAAAAGCTGCACTATAAACCGTAATGGCATGTATGAAATACAAAAAAAGGTAACTTAATTGGTAATCAGAAGAAATCATAAAACTAATCATGCAATTAATGTCTTCAAAAGCAAGTGTGTGAGGTGGGTGTGATTACAAGGAAACAGCGCAGGCTGGCTCGGGCGCTAATGAATTAATCGTCCCCAGGGGTTGGCGTGCCGGCGCCGGGTGGCGCGCTGCTGCCTGGGTTTGCACCCACCTGCCTCCACCTGCGGTGCTCCTGCGGGTCAAGGTCACCTTCCTGCAGCACCACCTTCCCTGGGCACTGAAGGCCGCGCCCCCCCGCCCCCCCCCGCCCCCCCCCCGCCGTGGGGTGGGTGAGGTCAGGCGAGAACAGCCACGATCTGGGGGCTGGTCGCTGAGGGAGTGTTAACACACGTGGACGCCCTCGGGCTTCCCCTTAAATGCTCTACAACAGCCTGACACACAGCTCCCTGCTCCGTACACGTAGTTTAAAGAGAAACCCCTGCCTCGATGCTGATCACCCACGGACGAGGTCTGCGCACGGACGGACGGAGATTTGTTGATAAAGAGGGGAGGGGCGAGGAGAGGCGGGCTGGTGACGGCATCCTCTCCAGACTCCCGGGTCACAATGTCTCGGTGCCAGGTCCCTTTGATGCCAGGGAAGAGCTGCCTGCCAAAGGGCGGAGGACTCGCCGGTGGAGGGTCGGGGGCCAGAGGGGGGAGCCGGGACCCTCGAGTGCAGACGCCGAGCTCAGGTCCACAGGCCAGGGAGCAGACGCTGGGCCAGGACGGGTCACCCCCGACTCCTGCCGTGCCCATGCACCCCACGGGCTCCGTTTCTCCTGTTTTACTGTGATTATCATGTTCTTGTGGGTTCTGACGGTGGTCCAGCGGGTGGTCCCACAGGAGCCCGGCTTTCCCACCCACCCCACAGGAGAGCGGACACCTGGGTGCCCTTCAATGGTCTGGACTCCGTCAAATCAGACAGGTGAGAGGCGGGGACCTGGACACGAGGGCATGTTGATCAAGAAAGACAAAGAAGGACCAAGAGATTCTCTTTCCTCTTTTTCAAGTGGACAGTTTTCCACCTAGAGAAGGTGCACAGACAGCCATGGGAAGAGCAGGAAACAGACTCACGAGGCCCAGCCTGCGCGGCTCCCGTGTCCCACGCCTCGTAGAGGTAACACACAAAATGGTCACTCTCGTACGCATGCTGCTGAAATTTGCCTTTTTTCCATTTGCTTCGTTTCTGAGGCTTCTCCCTGGGACACACGCAGCTCTGTGTCACGTGTGTTCACGGCCGCACAGCCCACGAACAGAGACCATCTGACGGCCAAGGCGGGGGACCCCCCCCCTCACCTGGACACCCGGGGCCTCAGTGTCCAGCCGCAGGACCCCACATGGGCGCTGGGGGAGGGGAAGAGGAGGGACCCCAGACACGCGAGGACGTGGCGGTGGCGCCACGGGCCAGCGGGCAGGGAGGGCCACGCACGGGAGAGCCACACGGGGAAGAAGAAGGCTTGGCTGGACCTGCTTTCCTCAGCACGTAGAAACCAACCGCGGGCAAATGACAGCCTAAATGTGAACGTGGAATTGTAAACGCTTCAAAGGAAACACTGGAAAACATCCAAATACCGCTCTGAACGTAGGGGAGCACGAGCCACGAGGAAAAGGGTACTAAAATGTGATGAGACTCACGGAGGATCCTCTGGGCCTCACAAGACACTCTTGGAAAGTGGGGAGATGGGCGGGTGTCTCAAGGCAGGAAGAGAAACTCGAGGTGCCCGAGGCAGAACTAGGGGTCCTGTCCGCCGTCCCCGGGCAGCAAGGACGCTTAGATGAGGAGCTGCCGGTATTTTTACAAGACAAAGCGGGAATCACGGAAAGGGCTCTTCAGACGCTTCCAGTTATGACTCAAGTCTGTATCCTAGGAAATTAGGTAAAGGGTAAAAAACTGATCTTGAAAACCGAGAGCCTCTTAATTTACTGCGAGAAGAGTCGGGTTCTTAGTGGACCCTAAACAGCCCAGGTCTCCTTCAGGGCGGCTGGGGGGTGGGGTGGGGGGGAAGCTGGGGGCCGCGAGCAGGCGGGGCTCCCAAGACACAGGCCCTGGGCCTCCCCCTGGCGACAGCGTGAGCAGGCCGGGGCCCACCGTGACTGTGAGGCCAGCACAGCCGGGGAGCCCCCGCCTCCGGCCCGCGGGGCGCAGCCTGGGCCCAGCACGGCGGGGTGATCACTGAGGACGGGTCAGCCTACGGGGACGGACGGGACCTTTACGGGAGCTCCCGCTATCTCACGGACGGGGGCCCCGCCCTGTGAGTCACAGCTGCCCGCTTACAGGGGGGAACACAGTCCCGACCCTCCGGGAGGTCGCCAGCAGCGCCCCCGGCCTCCAAACTGCGGGACGACGAAGCACGTCTCAGGGCCACGCTGAGGTCGGCCCTCCGACGGCCATCCCCGGGCCCCGGGCCTCCTGGTTATCCACGGCGCACACACTGGCCGGGGTGACCGTGGAGCCCAGGCCCGCCCCTAACTGGCTAGGCCCCAGCCGCGCTGAGACGGCGGGAAGGGGGCTGGACACGCACAGCCCCCGACGTGGACTCTGACCCCAGCGCCACACTCTGGCCCAACTGCAGGTCCAGGGATGAGGCCCGTGGGCAGGTCCACTCGGCTGGTTTCCAGAGCCCCAGGGCTTCTACGCCCGAGTCCGTACCCGGGACACAGGGCGGTCTCAGAGGTGATGGGGTGATTCTCTGGCTCCCTTCCCAAGGTAAAACCTTAGGAGGCGAGGGTCCCCACTGGGTCTGGGGGAGGTGGGGCGGGCCGGGAGGAGGAGCGCAGGAGGCCGGAGGTCCAGAGAGGCTACGTATCTGCTCCAGGTCACACCGCTGAATCCTGGGAAAGGTCAGGCCCCACCCCGTCGGAATCCCCGCCCATGGCGCCGCGCCCCACCCCCGCACTCAAGAATGAGCAGCCTGGGCTGGGCCTCGTTGAGATCCAGGCTCGGCTCAGGGCTGTTTCAGCTGCACGGAGCGGGAAACCTCTGTCGAGCGGGCCGGATCTCACGTGGTCAATTCTCTCCTGCACAGAACAAGCCAGGGCCGGGCGGGGCAGCCGGCGGCCCCCTCCATCCACTCGGCCTCACTCCTGGTTTCCGCCCCAAGCCCTCTGGCCGTCTTAGACGCAGGCTGGAGTCCTGCTGTCTGTCCTGTCCTGGCGGCCACGGGGGAAGCGTTCATCCCCATGCAGGGTCCGTCCACGCTGACGGGACGTCCACGTGGCCTCGAGGTCAGATCTCAGGTCGCCGACTCCAGGGAGGCGGGGACGCCCTCTCCTGGCCGCGGGGCGGGGCCGCGATGAGAGCTGGGTCTGTCTGGGGAGGGAGGGAAGGCGCAGACCATGGGGGGCTCCCCTGCACCTCGGACTGTCCTCCAGGAACCGACACGTTTAAGCTCTCCTTGTTTTAGTTTATACCACCTTCTACTCAAATGCCCTTGGTTTAAATAAATTATAGATCAAATGTGCTTGGAAATATTTTATGGAGGGAAAGGGAATATTCCTAATAAATAGAGACAATGCTACTCTCTAACGGTGATGGAACCACTGCTGGCCATTTCCCACGTGGGGCCCCTGCATGCAGCCCCAGGGGTCCTGGTGTTTCACAGCAGCTCAATTTGTGAGCCACACGCAAGGTTTTCCCAGCTGGGCTACTGCAGGGAAGTTGGAAGAAGGGAACGAGAGAAAGACGCACGCACAGAGGGAGGAAGGAGGGAGGAAGAAAGACATCCGGCACGGCATCCAGAGTCTTTCCTGCTCCACCCACCGGATCTGCCTTCAAGTTCCTTCAATAGGGGTCCACTGTGGGGCTGTGGGGGCCCCAGACCCCCAGTTTCTTCAGAGACAACGAGGTCTAGATCCCAGGCCAGGGGCGGTGGAGCCTCCCTGTAGCAGCAGGTAGACACCCGGGCGCAAATTCCCGCCGCAGAGCTGTGTAGAATGCTTTTCTTTCAGGAAAGTGAACGATCACCTCTGAAGTGTTCTGCGAATTAGGGTTTTCAGAGCTTTACTCTTCTTGATTTGCCCAAAGCAAGGTGAGTTCACGCAGGCGCAGGGCGAGGGGGCTGAAGCGAGGCAGAGCCGAGGACGGAGGACCTGCCGAGGGGCGAGGCATCCTGGCCGCTCCCGCCCTTGGCCCCAGTAAACACCGGTGGTCGCTGGTCATTACCTCCCCCGAGGAGGGCTCTTTAACCAGGGCCCTTTAATGATCCCTTTAACGAGGCCATTTTGGGTCCCACCCCCTACGGGGTGGCAGGTGAGGCTTAACAAGCGCATGTGCTATTTAAGTCATTAAAAAGAGTATCGGCTAAGAATCTAAACTATCCCTTAACTTCTCAAAATAATCACAACACGCATTTGAAAACTCACACAAATACAGATCATGAATAAAAATGCGCCTTTGTTTTTTAACCTCAAACCTACCCGGACTGAAGTTCCCTGACGCCCACCTCTGGCCGTCCCTGGCCCTGGTTCCGGGTGCTAGGAGCAATTCCTCTGTCCAGGGGCTGCTCGAGCCAGGCTGGGTCACGGCAGACGAGCCCATCCTGAGGAGGCACTGCCCCAGCCCGCGGGTCCACACCCGGCTGCGCCCTCCGTCATGCCCCAGGCAGGAGGTGTCATCACGAGTGACTTCCAACAAGGAACCAGACCAGACCCGGGAGGCGATCAGGCCGTGGGGACCTCTCAGGCAAGACTGATGTGTCCTCGGATCCTCTGACGCACTGGATTCTCTTTTACACGAGAAGCAAGACGCCTGTGTTGCAAATTTTCTCTTCTTTGGCACAAAACCTCAATGCCCCGTATTTGTAATTGAACAAAATCTTCTCCCCTTGCGTCGCTGGTGCACGCACCTGCCTACCGGGCTCACTCTAGACAACACACCTTTCCCCAAAAGACTGGGAGGGGACACAGTTATGGGAATTACATTCTAAATGTGATGCATACCTGCCTGGTAAAGACAAAACAAAAACAATAACCTCTGTGTGGAGTTTATTTGGTGCTGAAAACTGTAGTACAGAGTTATCAGGCTTTAGGGTTGAGTTTGCTTAAAATGGTGCCCACCATTGTGTCCAGATTTTTTAAATATGCTAAAAGTATCCCAGCATCACAGTGACAGAACTAAGGAAAGTTGTATTTCTACGGAGATTATTTTGTTAAAAAAGTCTAAATGTTAGCAACCTCTTTGCCCAATTACATAAGTTTTCAGTCAAAGGAACCACCATATTAAAAAAAAAAGTTAATGTGTGTATCTCTGTTGAAAACAATTATGAAAACAAGCATTAAGCAACCCATCACTTAAAAATGTACAGGGAGCTCCACTTACACTGAGATAAGTTTATTAACAACATTCAGGCGACGAGGCCATAAATGGATCAAGAAATGTTAATCTTATGGTTTCCACACCAAGCCGTCTCCTCCCCCCAGATGATTACTTGTAAGTTACATGTTGAAATCAGTTTCTCTTGTGGGGCGGTGGGTGCTCACGAAGGGCAGGTCAGGTTGTTCAGGTTTTCTCCTGCTTCCTTAAAAGCTACGGGTAGTGACGCGGGTGTTACCGATGCCCGAACGAACCATTCAGGATGCGCGGTTCGGAGCGGTTCATGCTAACCTGCCGGGTTTGGAGGGTCATTCCTCCCCAGGCCCACACGAAAAGCGTTTATTTTGGAAGGAAGGTGTCCCCACCCTTGGGGGGACCACGGGGGCAGCAGCCTTCCTGCCCAGGACCCCACCCACAGTCCGTCCCCCACCCGCCCGGCGCAAGGGGCAGAGAGGGGCTCGTCCAGGACAGCGAGACGAGGAATGACCAGGGGCCTGGGGGAGAGCCCTGCCTGGCTCTTCTGGGGGGAATTTATTCCCGCGTGGCAGGGAGGCCGCAGACCCAAGGCAGCAGGGCTACCCGCTGCGTGCCAAGCGCGGGGCCGCGGGGGAGGCGCGTTTCCTTTAAGATCAGCGCAGGAAGGAAGGGGAGAGGGGACCCTCTAGCCCAGGGGATGGGGCTGCAGTCCAGGCAAAGGGCCTCTGCTTTGTCTGCCCCTCTTCCCCACGCACTTCACTCAGCGCCTTTGTGTCTGACTCTGTGTAAATGTGAAGTGGAAAATCCTCCAGTCAACACCCTAAGCCCTTCCCGACGGGCAGGCGGCCCTTTGTCACGGCTGCGTCTCCTTGGTGATGCTTTATCAGAAACGGGCCTGGAAGATCAGACAGAGGAAAGGAGGGGCCGGAGCTCTCCCCGGAAGCTCTTTCACGACAAAACGGGCGTTTCCACCAACAATAACAGAAATATGTGGAGAGAGTTCCATCCTCTGGTGTTTGTAGGGAAATTGGTCTTGAAAAGGAGACATCACTTCCCACACGTTAGGGCTGAATTGTGTCCCCAAATCACGTGTTGAGTCCTAACCCCCAGGACCTCAGAATGCACTTGGAGGAGGGTCTTTGCAGAGGTAATCAGGTTACGGGGTCACGGGTGGGCCCTGAGCCCAGAGGACTGTGTCCTTATAAGAAGAGGAGATCAGGACACAGACACGCACAGAGCGACGGCCACGTGAGGACACGGGAGAAGACGGCATCTACACGGCAAGGAGAGAAGCCTCCGGAGGACCCGGCCCTGCCCTCACCTGGACCCCAGATCCCGGGCTGCGGGTGTGAGGGATACACGTCTGTGCTTAACCCTCCGGGTCTGCGGCCGTCCCAGCAGCCTTGGGAAATGTGGAGACACCACCCTCCTCCCCCTTCGCTGCTCCGGGTCAGGGCCCAGCAGGTGCCGGCTGGCTCGGGAGGGAGGCCTGCGTGGAGCCTCTGGGACAAGCCCCTCCCAACGTCCCCTGCTCGCTGTTCAGCCCAGGAGTCAGCAGCGTCCTGCAGAGACCAGAGGGACAGGGCCGCTTCTTGGTTGTGCAAAAGTAAGAGAGTACCTTCAAATCCCCTGACGCCTCTGAAGGAAGAGGTGAGGTCCCGCGTGCGGGAAGCCGGGCTCGTCTCGGGGCTGCAGGGGAGGCTGGGAGGTACTTCCCACGGGAAGCTGCGGGGCGCAGGCTGGGCCGGTGTCAGGCCACGGAGCCCTCTGGTCCTCACGGTGGGACCAGGACGTGGCACTGAGGCCACCTGGGTGGGGACCACGTGACCCTCCCCTCCTCTGTGCTGGGGGTCTGCCCGTGAGTCCCCCGGAGCGGCTCTGTGGACGGGGCTGAGAGCAGAGCGGGCGCCCCGCGGGCCAGCGGGAGACACAGAGGCAGAGGAGAGGTCAGAGGAGGGCTCTGAGCCCTGCGGAACGTTCCGGACAGCGACGCCTGGGGGCCTGCCCCAGCACTGACGTTGCAGGCGTCCACGCAGGCCGGTGGGCCGAGAGCCGTGGTCCCATGAGGTCAGAGCCACGGGCCGTCTGCTGGGCGGCAGTGCGGTGCTGGGGACCCCTAGCGAGCCAGACAGAACCCGGAACCCGCTGAGCGTGAGCGCCGAAGCCGGACCACCGACCAAAGCCGCCTTGCCTGCTCCATTTCCCGAGCTACAGACCTGATGCCGGGGAAGGAGGCCTCCCAGGGTCCCCACCGCGAGCGCGCTAGCCAAACAAGGGCGGGAGCACCGGGGCAAGTCTCTGGTGTCCTGGGCCCGCGGGGCTGCTTCTGGGTCTGGACTGTGGACCTGGGAGGCCGGGACCGTGGTTTGCACGTGGACTTGATATGCAGACTCTCTACGTGGACTGACCCAGATACAGTCAGTCCGGGGGTCCAAGTGTGGCTTCCCCGGGAGGGAAGACAGGAGAGGCCCCCGCTGGGGACGATGCAGGATGCTGTGCCGACGGCCACTGGGGCCGCGCTGAGAAGAGAGGGAGCCGGGCCTGGGGAGCTCGGCCAGACAGGGGGCTGGCGGGACGCTTACCTTTGCCCCCAAGGTGATGTAGGTCGGAGGTCTCGCAATCACAAAGGTCAGTATTTTTTTGAGAAACAGCAGAGATAGCGATGAACGAGAAGAAAAAATTCCAGCCCTCAAATCACCATCAATCACCTGGCTCTGCTTTAAAACGTTCTCTTTCTATAACTTTTGAACACCTGCCAATATTTATTGATTTATTGGCAATGTATCTATCTACTATCGTCCTAATACATGGTGTACATTGTAGAGAATCTGTTAAATAACTTTTAAAGGACGAGAAAAAGATGAAATAAACAACATTTAAAAGTAACTCCCGAGCTTCCCTGGTGGCGCAGTGGTTGCGCGTCCGCCTGCCGATGCAGGGGACACGGGTTCGTGCCCCGGTCCGGGAGGATCCCACATGCCGCGGAGCGGCTGGGCCCGTGAGCCACGGCCGCTGAGGCTGCGCGTCCGGAGCCTGTGCTCCGCAACGGGAGAGGCCACAACAGTGACAGGCCCGCGTACCGGAAAAAAAAAAAAAAAAAAAGTAACTCCCCGTATTACGTGATGGTGTGAAGATCATTTTGCTCTCTCTATAACGCACATCAGTGACAGTCATGTGGTTGCATATGCTTCATTATTTTTGCCAAGATTGGGTTTATATTTTGTCCTAAAGATATTTGAAGGTCTAAATCCAATATTATTTTGATAACTTGTTTTAATGGCTCTTGAAGCTGTAAGGTATCACACAGGAAGGGAAATATTTCCGAATGCCTCTTTCGCTCTGAAGGTTTATCTCATCTGCGGACGTTTTCTGGGAAGCATCCCACATCCACCCAAGTCAGCACCTGTGGACACATGCTGTGGACACGGGTTCAAACGGCCCTTCAACTCTCTTAAAATATTTTGCCACATAACAAGCAAACTTGTGTGGCACGTTTTCTGGTTTCTCCGTGTTTTATTACAAAATTTCTTACAAAGGTTGTACAATAGTTTAGAGGTCTTGTTCTTATAAAGTTTATAAAACCTTAAAATACATTAAATATATAAGATTAAGTTATTGCTGTATTAATTTGAATAATTTAGGGAATGGATTTCACATGTGGTGTAAATTCTGTAACTTCACCCCAGAATCTTTCTGAAGTATTTTTTCAGCCACAGCAGTTACTTCACCCACAGTTCTTCCAATTTTAAGACCTTTTTTTGCCCATAGAGCATGGCTGTTACGAGGGTTTGTGTCTGCTCTGTTGAACTGATCTTCTTTACATCTTCCCTCTGGAGGGTCACAAAGCGTGCCCATCGAGATGTGGTCAGCACTGCTCCGAGCACAGACCCTCAGACCCTCGGTAAGTCCATTTGGCATTTCGCCCAACGACAAAGCTGGTGAGTGGCCAGCCTTCGCAGGGAAGCAGTCCTCGCTGGCAGGGTTGGGGGCGTCCACCCAAGCAGCAGCACAGCCCGGGGTCACGTCCAGGTCCCGGCTTTGGGTGATGGTCGCAGGCTGGGCAGCGGCTCTTCCCTGGCACCCCGGTGTGAGGAAGCTGCCTCCTCACGTGCCCTGTAAGGAGGGCGCCCCTGGCCGGGTCAGCGTCTGCCTGGCACCTGCGGGAGGGGGCACCGCAGGGTCAGGCCGCCCCAGGACTCACGAGGCCCAGGGCCGTGACAGGTCGCCTCTCCGGAGGGTGTGGACATGACCACGGAGCGGCTGCCCTGCCCCACCCTCCCCCTGATCCCTCTCCAGGGCTGGACCATGTTCTGCAAACAGAATCCCTCAGCTGTCTCATCAACCAGCACTTCTGGGACATCCATAGCATAGCAGTGCAACTTTTTAAAAAATGGCAGAGTTCCTGGGTTTTGGACGTAGTCACGAATTTTCACCTGTTCTCCTCTGCGGATTTTCCAAGCTGGGGCTCGATATCTAACCGCGTCCTCTGTGAACGCATTTCCGGTTTGGAATCAGACATCATCTATGCAAATCTCATTTCTGTGTTTTAACGACGCTTTTAATACCTAATCTTCTGCTTTACTATCTCAATCGCTAGCCGTGTTGAGATAATTAGGTGATAGAGCTAGACAATTACTCTGTGGGCAGAGAGCAGACCGTCCTTTACATTTATATAAATACACAAGCTTTAAATAAAGCAACTGAATGCATTCGTGGCGTCTTAAACCAGGCGACCTGAGAAACCATTTGCTTGCACGGGCTGGTCGATTCAATCAGCAACTGGCTGGTTGGGCTCATTTTTATTTTTTCATGGCACCGACCAGGCAATTCAGTCAATAGTTGTCAAAATTGGAGTCCAGAACAGGCACAGCTGGACCAGCCTAAAGTTAATTAAAAATCAAGAGGAGGATAAATGAAACGCGGCTCCTTGGAGGCAGCCCAGGAGACGAGGGGGAGCGCACCTCTTCTCTCTTAAAGGGGCCCCGGAGGAGCCGCCACACGGGAAGCAGAGCCCCTCCTCCCAGCGGAGAGGACACCCCCGTGAGGCCCAAGCGCTGAAGTCTCGTCTTCTTCGGGTGAGTGAAGCTGATAAAACTAGACAACTGCCTGGAAGCCGTCGGGTGTGACTTGGTCGGGGGGTGGTGGCGGTCCACGCGTGGGAGGCCAGCGTCCTGCTGGCAGCAGGTGCAGGTGCTTGACGGGCGCCTGGGGGGACCAGGCCTCTCTTCCCGCGTCCGTCCAGCGGTCAGTCCAGTGGCTGGGCCGGTGGTCGGTCTCGGGCTCGGCACGGCCCCACCGGAGCGGCCCCATCTCTTACCATCTCCCTGGGCCGGCGCTGGGCTCCAGACCGGCTTCCTCATCAGCTCCCGGGGACCCCTCGTTGCCGTCCGTCCCCCGTCTCTGCCCGGACACCTCGCGTCGTACTGACATCCAGCTGCGTCAGCCCCCTGGGGCGGCCCTCGCTCATCACCGCAAACCGAGTGCCCAGAGCAACGGAAACTTATTCCCTCAGAGTCTGGAGGCCGAAGCCCGAGGTCAGGATGTGGCAGGGCTGCCATCTCCCACCCCACGAGGTCCCTGGGGAGGGGCCTCCTGCGGCCTCTGCCTGGTCCAGGTGCTGTCCCCTTCCTAAGGACACGGCCGCACCGGATTAAGGGCCCACCTGCCCCAGCATGGCCTCGTCTCAACTGAAATAGTGACACTGGAGGCACCCTGGCCCCCAAAAAGGGGGCATTCTGAGTCCCGGGGGCAGGGACTTCACACGTCTTTTCATGGGACAGGATCTGACCGTCCACAGCAGCTTAAGCACCTTCTCTGTTCCGAAGTTCCATCGAGGGACTAGAGCCCGTGCCCCGGGAGTCTTTTCTGAGCACAAAGAATTTCTTGTTTGTTTCACATATGCTAATTCATCACAACACTGTGGACTTGTCTAATTTTTATGCATTCATCATATTTCTCCCACTAGATTATAAGGTAACTGAGGGCAGGATCTGTGACTTTTCATCTTTAAATTCACCTCTATTTTCAGAACAGAAATTGGTACCCAGATGTTGCCTTGCCTTGAAAAGCCTTGAGAATGAAGCCTCCGGTGTGTGTGGCTCCATGGTTCCTGAGGTTAACAAAATGCTTATGGGATGAAAGAATGAATATTTAATACTCACAAATAGGCAAAAAAAAAAAAACAAAAAAAGTAAGCGCCAGGGCCTCTTATCCAACATAAAATGCTTTGTAAGAAGGATCTACAGAGCTGGCATCTGGGATGTGCACTGTTCAGACGCGGGTCCTGGGGGCACAAGGGTGGCGATGGGCAGAGCTTTGCAACCGCAGCCGCGAAAGTCACGCCCGCCGCTCCCAGCCCGGCAGTGCGTACGGGCCGGTGGCCAAGCGTAAATGCCCAGAAAACAGACGCTGCAGTGAGGAAGCTGGACAGCAAGTGATGGGGCTCCAGGCAGACGGGCTGTCCTCACAAGAAGGCGGGGTGTCCGGTCTCTGGGGTCACTCCTGGCTCCAGAAACCCTCAGCGCTCTGGTCGCAGTGGGCACCAGAGGTCAGGTGATTGTTTAAACTTTGCCGAGGATTTTCAGCCGAAAAAGTGGCAGTCGAGGAGCCCCAGGTGGGACATCACCCAGCATACCTGCAGAGCCACGACCCCCTTTCCTGAAGGTCTCGTATAGAGCCGGGGTTCTGGAGAACACACGTGTGAAACGCCTCAGTGGGCCCTCCCCACAGGCCACCCTCACAGGAGGCGTACCCGCATGTCCCGCCTCAGGACACGGCCTCTGCTTCTGCGTTAACACACTGAGAGCAGAGGCTAGAAGCTGGGGGCTGGATGCGCCGCTTTTGCTGCTCTGTTTCTTTTCCTTTTATACAAACACTGCTTCAGTGATGGACATGCTCCAACCACAGGGACCGAGGCAGCCGCTCGTGGGCTTGAGTTAAATACGTAGGACAAGCTGAGGCTCTGGTCCCCCTGGTCTGATGTACCTCTGTGTCAGTAAACTGGCGAAAAGGAAATTACGTTGTACACACTCACACACACACTGCACATGTATACACACACACGCGCGCACTATACACGTCACACACATACCGTATGTATGTACACTATGCATACACATGCGCATACTATACGTACACGTACACGTATTTATAACACGTGCACACAATTCATACACATAAACACACACACATAAAATACACGTACACATGCATGCACATATAGACACTGTACCCACATAAAACACGCAAACATGCAGGTATAACACAATATACACACATACATCCATACCACACAGAGGCAGACTACACACATATACACGCACTGTACACACATTCACATGTACACACATACTATACATATACACATATACTCTACATGATACCCAATACTATACATGTACACATATATACACGTGCACAGATAAAACACACGCGTGCTCACACGGTGCCCACCGCCTCTGCTCTCATCCCCGCCGCGTGCACCCTTCCGTCCCCGCAATGACAAAGAGGACCGTCACTCGCAGAGGCTCCCACCTCGATGCAGTCACACCGCCCGTGAGTGGCAGCGTCAGGGTTTGCAGCGGCACCACCAGCTCAGCGTGGCGGCCTCCCCTGGGACCCACCCTTCCCCGTCCGCGCATCCTGAGAAGCCACAGCTCCTGTGCCCAGAGAGACGCCATCACAGCCCCGCTCGTGACACCGTGGGACAGCTGGACCGTCCTCAGGGTGGACGGATTAGCTGAGACTTGGATTTAACCTGGAACCTGACGCCAGGGCCGGAAGGACGGACCGGATCCCCGTCAATCAGCATGAACGGATCTCACAGAGCAACAGCTACAGAGACCGAACAGGCCGGTGCAAGGCGAAGCGGGCTGGCGGGGAGGCTGGGGGCGGAGTGCCGGCCCCACCCAGACCCGCGGGGGTTCGGGTCCCGTTGGTGCATGGATCAGTTTGAAGCTCGGCGGCCCAGAGGCCGGGCCCTGGGGACAAAGCCTGCAGAGTCTGCAACAGCAGGACGAGGACACACATGCCACCACCTCCTGGGATCACTCAGGGACAGCACCCAGGAGCCCTCGCGGAGGTAACTGAGGGCTCAGCGCACGGGCTGGGAGACAAACGCGTCCTGCGGGGGCCGCGAGCAAGCGCTGGTCCACCCGACGACTCCTCCAGGGTCGTCCGCCCCATTTGCCCTCTCGGTGGCGAGGGAGCAGGGCCGGCACGACTCTACCGCTGGCCCAGCGTTCCCAGGGAGCCATGGGGAGCCCCGGCCACCACGCCCTCCACAACCCCAGCTGCTTTCACACCAGGCTCCGCGCAGGGCCAGGCCAAGACTCGTAAAGACTTCGAAAGCAAGGTCACGGACGCCCAGCACCGCTGCAGCACACACCACACGCGATTATAAATTAGACATACTAGGTTTCAGAAGGAGTACGAGGTTTCTCACCGAGACATCAGATCGCTTCTACGAACGTTTCCCGGCGCCTCCGCTTTGCTGGGGCCCGAATGAGCGCTTTGCGCACCTGCCGGGCGCCCAGCCCGGCCCGTGGACGCCCAGGGGGCCTGCGAAGGGCCTGGAGCCTCTGCCGGGAGTCGGGGTCTGGGCCAGGGACTCGCCGCCTCAGCTGTCCCTTTTTCACGTGGAATCCTGTGAACTGTTTCAACTGACAAGAGAGGTCCAGGGCTCCCCACTCAGTGCCAAAGTAAAGACCAAGCGGTTTACATTTCCCCTCACTTAGTTAGTAGACAAATACGTCACAGACCGAGGTGACAGCTCTAAGCGTTGGATGAACTCGGAGAAAGGACAGAATCGGGACGAACACGCCAGGTCCGCCCCGGGCGCCGTGGACGGGCCGCGCTGCTCTCCTGGTGCCCCCCTCCTGCCAGCCTCGCGGCCCCTCGGTCACCGGCCCTGTGCCGCGCCCGCTGGCCTCGCCGAGTGTTTCACAGCCGGTTTCTCTGCGAGGCCAGCGGGCGCACGTGCCATCGCGCTTGTTGATGCCAGATGGTGGGGCACAGCTCAGCTGGGCTCCAAGATGCCAAGAACGTCCCCCCGCCGGGGTCCCCCAGCGTGATCCGAGGGCGGCAGCTCTGGGGGCTGGTATGTGCCACAGGGCGCCCTGGGCTGCGCAAGACGCCACTGGTCACACGGCGCCCCCAGGAGGAAGCCAGGCTTCCCGGAACCCTCGAGGCTGACTGTGAGGTGGGGACGGTTCCCCTCTCCTCTCACCTGCTGAGACCCGGGCCCCCGGAGCGCTGCTTCCCAGCTCCCGGGCCTGGCCCCCGGCCCCTGAACCCCAGGCCCTGGGCGGGCTCGGAGCCCGTGCCGGCGTCGGCGCTCCTGCCTCGGTGGCGGGCGAGAACTGCCCGTGGGCGGCTCTGGGCCGATCTGCTGGGGAGGTGCATGGCGCGCCTGCAGGGGCGCTGCCCCGTCCGCACCCGGGCCTCAGGGAGCAGCCGCGCTTCGCCGCGTGACTCACCCACCTCCCCTCCTGTCACTGAGTCCTCGAGCTCCTCCGTGACTTCACTGGGAATATTTCCCACGGACGCTGGCACGTCGGAGGTTAAAGTTCCCTTAAGCACACGCTGGAGCACGCGTGCGCGCACACACGGCGACCGTGGTGTCGAGCGCCGACCGTCGGGGGCCTCTGGACGCGTCCGTCCCCCCGGCCTCTGCCCTGGGCTCCAAAGGTTAACTTCTTCCCCGGTTCGCACCACGGTGGTCTCTCCCCTCCTCGTGACCTGGCCGCCCACCTGCCCCCAAATCCAGACTTCCACAAAATCCCAGGGTCCTCAGCAGCCTGTGTCCAGCTCCGGGGCCTGAGGAGAGGGGTGACCGGGGGAACTAAGGGGCCACCCACCCGCCAACCCGGCACGTGCGCGTCTGAGCGGCCGTCGGGTCGGGTGGCGGCCCAGCCTGCACTCTCTCCCCGCCCAGCCCCGTGGCTCCAGCCCTCCCCGACCCCCCGGCAGCCCTCCCCGACCCCCGGCACCCCCGGGTTTCCTCTTCCTCCCTCTCCCAGGCCCAACGGGACAGGCTGCTACCCACCCACCTGGAATTCCCCCGCCTGGAATCCAAGGTCCCACCGCCTTCAGCCCTGCGCTGACATCCCCCCGCGTCCATCAGGCACGTGAACCTCCTTTAGCCCTCAGACCCACCTGCTTCCTCTAGCCCCCCGGCCCGTAGCTCCCGCCCCACGGCCTCCAGCTCCGACGCGGCTCACGTGTCCCCACCGGCGCACAGTGTCCTTCTTGCTTCTGATACGTTCACAACCACTTTTCTCTCAAGGAATTCCCATTTTTCCCTAACGGAGACTTTCATTTTAGAGAAGCTGCGGGCCCACCTGACTGCCCCTCGATCAGCAAACTTCTGAGCCCCCGGCAGACAGGCTGGGAGCAGGCGGCCGGGAGAAAGTGGGGAGCTCGGCCCCGCAGGCTTCCAGAGCGGCCCGGGCCTGCGTGCAGGCAGCACGCTCTCACACGCGCACACACGCACGCGGATAAACGGAAGACCGGGGTTACGTGCAGCAGCCCCTCGCAGAAGGGCAGCGCCCGCGCCCTGCGGCCCCCGGCTGACCCGCTGTGGGTTTCCTGTCCGGGCTGCCGGTGGGTCCCACGTGCTCTCCCGGAGCCTTTAGCTCCTCAAGCCCGAGGAAACCAGACAGCAGGCAGGTCTTCCACAGGCACTGGGGGAGCCCCTCCTCCCCTTGGCTCCAAGGGTCTACAGCAGAAGAGGGGAAAATACCAGCTAGCGATTTCTGGCGACCTTGCTGAAGGTCGCACATCACCTTTCTGCGGCGGTGGCGCCAGCGCGAGAGGATAAGTGCCCGTAACTCCTTCCACCCGCAGACCTGATCGCGGTCCCGGGAGCCTTAGTTCTGGAAAGCCGGGTTTCCCCGGAGACACAGCTTGGACACGTCCAGCCTGTCCCTCTGGCCCCCTCCTCAGATCCCGGTAGAGTCCTGCCAGCTTGCGGTAGATGGAGCCCCCCCTCACCTTAGGGCCCCTTTGACTCTGGATACAGGGGTGTGTGACCCTAGTGGTGCAGCCGCGGCCACCCCGCGGGGAGGGGAGGGCAGGAGAGGCCAGGCCTGCTCCCCCGGGAGGAGGGCGCCTCGGCCACGTCTGCGGAGAACGGAGGCTGGTCCTCGTCTGGGGAGACGCCCGCTATGGCTCCTCCCCACAAGGTCAGGGTTAGGCTCCTGACTGCTGCTGGCTCACTCGCCCTGCCGTCCCGGGTCTCCTTCCTCCACGGTAACGTCTGGACGAGCCACACCCAGAGAACGAGGGCCCAGGGACTTCATCAGAAATTCCTCTTTGGTCCCTCCTGCTGCGGGGGCCACTTGCTAATTATGCTGAGTCCTCTCCCGCTGCACTTCTGGGGCGCTTCCTCTGGGCCAACATCCCGCAAACTCTCTCCCGGCCCCGAGGAGACGGAATCAGCGAGCAGTGGTGCTGGGGCGGCAGCATCACCAGAAGTGCGTCTAAATCCAGTACTATTTTCTTTTTTTCCCTGTGGCAAATTATCCCTTTCCTTGAAAGAACAGAATTCATATTAGCGCCACGACAAACAACCCCAGTTACACCACGTTCCCCTTCGAGGACCACAGTCCGCGGAGAGCTCACCCCGCCCCCGTCATTCTGACCCTCTCCTGGGCCGGGCGTCTGGGCTGCGCAGCTCGGCTCGGCCCCCCAGGCACAGGAACACCGGAAGCCTGTGATGCTAAGTCTTTACCTCCAGGGAAGGATAAGCCTGGAAGTCACAGGACTCTGTCACTGCTAACTCAATGAGGACGGCCCCCCAAGGTCACGCAGCAGCGGAAACCCAACCTGGAAGAAGCACAGTGTGAGACACAAACTCCTGCCCAACCCCAAGCCCTGGCACTGCCCCGGCCCTTCCTGGGGAAGCAGGAAGCTGTCTCAGTGTCTCAGGGCAGCCGCTGGGAAGACGAGACATTTTAGGAGGTGTGCCAGTTAATTTCACGCGTCACCATGGCCAGGCTGAGGGACTCCCAGGCGCCTGGGTGTGTCCGTGCCCGTGTCTCTGGAAGAGACCAGCATGTGAATCAGTAGGTCACTCACCACCGCGGGGGCATCAGCCCGTCTGCCGAGGGTCTGAACAGAACAGGAAGGCGGAGGAAGGGGACTTTGCTATCTGCCTGGGGGGAGACGCACTTTCTCCCGTCCTTGGACACGGAGCTCGGGGTCTTGGCTTCAGAGGTGGGTTGGGACGTGCCCCGTGGCTCCCCCGGGCCCCGGCCTTTGGGTCTGGACCGGAACTGACACCACCAGCTGCCCTGGACCTCCACCCTGGAGACAGAGGGCTTCGGCCTCAGAATCGATGGCCAGCTGCTTCTCTCGGGAGCCCTGACTGGCACAGGGTTTCGACCGCTGGCCCAGCGCTGGAGGACACCGCTCATGGCTCGCCTGCCACGTGCACGGAAGACCAGGTGGCGCTGGACGGCGGCAGGTCCTGGCAGGCAGACGCCTGCTGACGGGTCGGGAAAAGCACAGCCTTCGAGGAAATCGCAGGAACGCACGCACAAAGCAGCGTCCTGCAGTCACCATCTTTTCTTTTTAAAATCATACATATTTCATTAAGCTTCATGCAGAGTGTCTTCTGATTTATGGTAATTGTCAACAAAAGCAAAGACACAGACGGTTTTTAACCCTGCAGTAGCTAGGAGTTAACCGGCATGAAATGATGTTGTTTTTTCTTTAAAAAAGGGAGGGAGGGTCCCAAACACTCTACACATTAAATGCGGAGGACGCTGGCTGAGCGGCGTGGGCTGTTGGTGAGGGGCCATCGCTCAGGTGGAGGTGGACCCCAGCGGCCTGTGCCAGGGCGATACCTGACCCAGCGGACACCCTGCCCCGTGAGCCCTGCGTGCTCACGGCCTGGAGGACTCCAGTGAGACGGATTTCCATATCAAACCCGATTTAGATGAAACGTCTTGGTTAAAAAAAAAAAAAAAAAAAAAAAAAAAAAAAAGCCAGCGCATCAATAGCCCCTTGATTAGATTTTCATCTCCTGAGCAGACAAGTATGAATATTTATTACCATGAATGCAGACTTCCCTCTTTCCATTGCTCTGATCTTGAATATTATCCACTGCTAATTTTTATGAAAATTTGGGCAACATAATGTTTTCACATAAACTGACAGTTCTTGAGATAATCCCGTTATTGTCTGGTCGAAAATGACAGCTTCCTCTTATTCATGTGTTAACGAGGGATTAAATATTGTTTTTCATTCCCATAATCTACGATGGACTGGAAATTAAAAATGGAACATTGTATATTAGCAGGGCTTTGAGGCCCAGAGTTTGTTTGCATTCACTTAGAGAAGATCTGTAAATTAGCAGTTTAACCAGCAGGCCCTTCTACGCTGCTGCCAAAGAGCAACGTCACAAAGCACCGCTGACACCCCCAGGTAAACTCTACAACAAATTCTTCAGTCTGCCTGCTCTACACCCCAACGAAAATGTGCCAAAGAAACAGACGCCCTTTGCCAAACAGATAAAATGGCAACACCGTTGATACTGCCTCAACGTCAAGAATTTTTCACTGCCCCCTCACCCCTGCGGAGGGGAGCGTCTGCATCACGCCCTGGTCCTCACATCCCGAGACACAGCTGCCCTGCAAAACCGCCCTGGGGGCCCGGCCAGCGGCGAGCACGGCCAGCCCTCTCGCCCGAACGCCCATCGGCAATGGGGACAGTCGTTTATCTACACCCGTGGTAGCTGCTACTTTAGTGCTGTGACTGGTGTCCCAGGTCGAACCATGGATTTGACGGGGTTTTGGACAAGACTAGCCCATTATGCTCCTAACCATACACACTACATTTTATTTATTTAAAATGTTTATGTCCCTGACTGGCACGTAGAATTCTTCACTTTTTCAGTTATTGTCTGGCATGATGCAGAGCACAGGACACGTATATTTCTTAGAAGCTGAGTTGTCCAAGGGTGATCCTTTGTAACTAACCCTAGGGTTAGGGTCAGTGTTAGGGACTGAGCCGTGTCCCCCCAGTTCATACGGTGAAGCCTTAACCCCAGGACCTCAGGATCTGACCGCATTTGGAGATGAGCCTTCAAGGAGACAGTTAACGTAAGGTGGGGTCACGGGTGGGCCCGGATCCACTGTGACTGGTGTCCTGATAAGAAGAGGAGGTCAGGACACAGACACACACAGAGGGACGGCCGCGGGAGGACACGGGGAGAAGGTGGCATGTGTGCCCAAGGAGAGAGGCCCAGGAGGGACTGACTGGCCCCTGGGTGGGTGTCAGATCCCAGCCTCCAGGACGATGGGTGTCCATTTCGGCCCGACTGCGGGACTCCCTGAGGAGGAGGGACTGACTGGCCGACGCCTGGGTGTCAGATCCCAGCCTCCAGGACGATGGGTGTCCATTTCGGCCCGACTGCGGGACTCCCTGAGGCCGTCCTAGGAAACCAGCGCAGGTGGCATGGAGACACCCAGCCCTGGCCACCCCTCTGCGTGATCGCAGGTGGTGTTCCCCCAGGAACGGGAGAGAATTAGATGTTTTTAGTACCGCATTAAGCCCCAGCGCTTGTCAAGGGAAGAACGTTACCTCTTAAAACACTGCTGTTTGCTTTATATGCTATCAGTCAAAACACAGAGCTGTGCTTCAGGGTTTGCGCACGCAGAAGCCTAACTTGCCTCTGAGCGTTCGTTCCACAGCAACAAAGGTGAGGTCTGTGCGGACAGACTGACGAAGAGTTGGTGGCCCTGCCTCTCCGCGAGCAGCCTGGGGTCACCACCCCAGGGAGGGGCTCTCCCTGTACCTGCTGCCCCGCGGGTCCCCTATGAGTGGCTGTGAGGCGCATCCAGCAGACGGGAAGGGCCGTCCAGGTGCCGGAAGGACATCCCCGGGCTCTGGTCCAGGTTCGGCACCCGGGGGGGCCCTGTGTGGGGCGGGACCGCCCGCCTTGTCTCCAGGTGCCGAGCTGTCACCTGCCCGGCGGCGGGGGCCCGAGTGGAGGTGCCGGGGGGTCAGGAAGGAGGAATGTCTGGAGGCACCGAGGACGCAGCTGTGACCCCGAGACCAGACCGAGGGCCCCTGCCGCCCCCGAGGGCACTTCCCGAGGTGACCGTGGGCCCCGCCAGGCTCGAGCAGGCGTCGTGTATACGGAAGTTGGGAAATTAGGGTCTCGCACTTGCCTCTTGAACTCTGCAGGTGAAAATTTTATCTGTGCAGTCAACCTACCACCTAGTTTAAAACTACATGCTATTCGTGGAGTACGGCAGGTGTCAATGTGCCTCAGGGGTGTTAACTAAGGGATTTCAGCTTCCAAGAATCTTGAGAAAAAGACAACAATGTGACAATACAAGGAGAAGTAGCTAATTTTATAAAAATAACAGATTATTTACTTTTCATGTTTTCTTGAAAATATGCAATTATCAAAAAGGCCTGTAAGTGAACCGTTTCCATGTCCTTCTCACCCGGTGAAGTTTAACAGGACAGGCGAGGCCGGTCACAGCCCTGGACGTGGACGTTAGTCGTCTCCTTCCTCAACCCCAGTCTGTCCATCACAGTTCACGCACGGCAGACGGGGGGCGGGTCTGGGGAGCGTGCGTGTGCGTGTGTATGTGCAGGGGGGCCTGGGGAGGAGGGGACCCAAAGTAGCCTGAGGTCCATTCGATCAAACTTGACTGTTAACCGGGAAACCCAGGTGGCTAGAAAGGCGAACTCTGTTTACGAGTCAGGCGAGCAAGGCACGGTAACCCCAGAAGGAGAGATTCAGCTGTAGGTCAGTTGATAATCGCTCCCGGTGCTTGGATGACACCTGTGACTTTCCGGTGTTGAGGGTCACACGGTGTCTCCCAGAGAGGTGTGTGCACCTCCTAACCCGCAGTCCTGGGAAGGAGCCTTACTTGGCAATAGGGTCTTTGTAGATGCGATCTAGTTAAGATGAGGTCACAGCGGGGCCGGGTGGCCCTAATCCAACGTGACCCACGTCCTAAAAGAGGAGATGCACAGGAGGCCGTGAGAGGATGGGGCAGAGGCTGGAGGGACGCAGCTGAAAACGCGGCAGCCCCCGGAGCAGGAAGAGGCGGTAGGACCCTCCCCCGGAACCCCCGAAGGCGCGTGGCCCTGCGACACCTGGATTCTGGACATCTGGCCTCAGGACTGCGAAAGAACGCATTTCTGTTGTTTTAAGCCCCCAGTTTGTGGCGCTTTGTTACAGAAGCCCTGGGACCCTGACACCCAGGTCAGTGGCGGCCCGGTCTGGGCGAGAGACTGCTGGATAGCAGGACCCCAGGGCTCAGGGCCACCCGCCAGTTGTGGGCAGCCCCGCAGGACAAGGGCAGGTCACGAGGCCAGTCCTGCAGATGCTACCCCTGCGGTGACATGGGGTAACACGGGCACCGAGGCTTATTAATAGGGTCCCATTTGGGAGGGATGCAGAGACATCACAGGACCTGGTGGCCCCAGTGAGGGTGGGGTTTCGTGGACCGATTTCAGGGCCTGGAGCGGAGCCACAGAGAGGGCACTGTGCCCCGGAGTCCAGGTAAAGGGAGTGGGTGGTACTGCTGGGCCCATGGGACCTCTGACTTCCACGGATGCTGCCCAGGACCGAGCCCCGGCCTGGGGCCACCGTTCCAGCACCAGCCGCCCTTCCCACCTGTAACCACTCTGCTTAGATGCGGGTTGAGGCATTTGACTGCTGGTGAAACACCAGTGGCCTTGCCGGTGCCAGGGACACCGAGGGATGAGGCCCAGTTGCAAGGAGACGCCTGTGTGGTGGGCCCCGTTCCCACTGCAGGAGAGGAGGGGACCATCTTGATAAACCACACTCACCTCTGCCGTGCTCGCCACCATGGCATTGGCTGCATATCTGTTTCGACGTGAGATTATTTTAAATTTGGCACTTGATTATACTTTGTGTTACGTTGATTACTAATTATTTCACATGGGTGCAAACAGCCTTTTTATCTTAACCCATGGATAAAGCAGAGGGGAAGTATTCAGATCAGCAATTAAGGGATTCACATCAGTTGTCATGGAGATGGGGCCTGGGGTGGTCAGAGTCAGAGAAAGAAGGGCCACAGCTGCCTTGGGGCCAACATAGAAGAGGGGCCTCTGTTATTTCAGGGATGACAGAGGAAGCGGGCCCGGGTCAGGAGGAAACCTTTTCCAGAGCAACGCAGCTTTCACGGAGGTTCCGAAGCACCAGGAGAGCAGTCGAGTGACCCAGGAAGGAGCCAGCACGATGAATCGGCGTGTGCCGGGGGGGGGGGGGGTGTCCACCTGCAGCCCAGGGCTCACGCTTCACTGTCCCAACCAGGGGTTACTGAGTTCCCGCCACGTGTCAGGAGGCACCGGGCGACAGAGGCACACGTGGGGCTCACTCCGGAGCTCACAGGCCGAGAGACAGACCGGAACTCGCAGCACTCAGCACGCTCTGGGGAACGCCACGGAGGAGCCGGGCAGGAGGGAGGGGACGGGGGAGCCCTGGGTGACACGCACCTTCTCAGCGATCCGCCCGGAGCAGCTCCCCCATCCCCCGACTCCGGGATCCCGGTGTCCCCGCTCAGCATGGATCAAGTGGAGTCCTGACCCCCAGGACTTCTGGAAGCGCCCTTTACAGAGGGATCAAGTTACAGTGAGGTCATTAGGGTGGGCCTGAGCCCCGGGTTCCTGCAGCTCCTGCAAAGTGACGCACCCCCGACTCACCCTCCCCCACGGGAACCTCGGGCAAGAGTTCAAGGACGCGTCGGCGGCTGGTGTGGGGCTTCCAGGAGGACAGGCATCTGTGGGCCGGAGACCGGAAGCCAACTCTGAGGCTGACCGTCCAGTGGACGCATCTCCAGGTGACGGGAGCCTCTGGGATCCTTTCGCTAAAAGGCGGGACTCAAGACTCTCCGATTTCAAGGCCGGCGAGCCTCGGGCTCGATTCAGGGACGAGGCTCCGGCTCTGGAGGCGACCACCTGGAGGGGGGTTTCCGACCTGAACTCCTCTGTGCCTGGTTCCGCATCCGCGAAGCGTGTCCGCCTGGCGGGACCCTGGACGGGATGCGCGTGGGGCGCCCAGGACGGCTCGACCGAGCCCGGCGCGCTGGCACCTCCGCTGCTCCCTAGGAAGCTGGGCAGCGGGGAGGGGTTTGCCCGGTGTGCCTGCCTCTAATTTTCTTCACCCTCTTTCAAGCAATTCCAAGTCTTACGGGTTGAGGATCGAAAAGGGGTTTCTGGAATATTACATTCCTAGGGCTCTTATGAGCGTCTCCAGAGTTCAGCTTTTTACATGGAAATTAACTTCTGATTCCACGCTACCCGGCTGCGTGGCAGAAGCTGCTCACACGTTATTGAGACGGACGGCCCCTCCGTGTCTTAGGGGGACGACCGTCCAGTCCCAGCCGGACCACGGCCACGCCTGGCAAGGAGACACACATCACGCACTTTCTAGAAAAACATGGCTGAAATGTCAGAAAGGGGGGTGGGGGGACACCTGAGCTGCCGCTGCCACAGGCAGACGATACTTGTTTCATTTTCCGTGACTATTTACCTTGATATTGAATAAAAATCCAATCTGTCACTATAGCAACTGCCTCATCACACGGCACCTCGCCCGCTTTAAATCACGAAAAGTACTGAAAAGACACCCGTGGGCCCACGTGACAGGCTGCCTTATATAGCATTTCAGAAGAAAAGGACGTCGTTTAATAATAAACTCAAATTTGTCAATACGTCAAGTGCAGTTAATTATATCGAACGTATTTGCGTGTGATTTTCTTCACTTTTGAGAAATAAGAGAAGGGTATGAAGAGCGGTGGCTAGGGCTGCGCTGGGCGGAGGGTGCTGAGCTCCGGGGGGGCCCAGCCAGCAGAGGTGGGGATGTGTCACCAAGGAAGGGGCCTTACGGCTGCCCCTGAACTTTGACCGCTATCACGACATCTCAGCCCCGTGTGGGGAATCCTCGGGGCAGCTTCGGACAGGCCGCTGCAAATAGTTCAATGCAATTTCATGCAGATTTCCCTTTTCAAACATAAATTAGGAATACTGACAAGTAAACAAGCTTCTCTTAGGACTGATGCACATTTTGCATTGAGAAGAAAAAACATCAGTGCTCTCTGTCTAGAAACACAGATTCGAATAAAATAAGGGGATGGGCACACAGTTACAACGCTGAGGAGCCAGAGCCCACGTGGACGGGCCCAGGGCAGGGCCCTTGGAGGCTGAGGACACCCCTCGCCCCGGGTGACCGCGGGTGCCCACCTTCTGCCCTCTGGGCGCAGCCGGCCGTAGGCTGGCAGGGGTGCGGGAGCCGCCGGGGTGGAGGGTGGACGGCAGCCCCGCCGAGGAGCCCCGGGGTCCTTACGGTTCCAGAGCGCCCCTGGGAACAGCCGGCATCACCTCAAACTCAACTCGGAGGCTTTACCCGAGAGACCCTGTCCGCTCCGACACCGTCTCCGCCTTATTCGTTATACTGAGCTGCAAACGCTACAACTTCTCCTTCACGCACTCTTGAGTCCGCGGCTCTGTCTCTGTCTGACAAGACCCATCCTCCACCTGTCACAGCTCTGCACCTGCCCGGGCGTCAGGGGGGATCTCTCCAGGCCTCTCCTGCCCCTCTGCTGTCCACACACACCACGGCTCTTCCTCCTGAATTTCCAAACATGGGCCTTGATCTGAGCCCAGGATATTTTTAATTACTTATTGCGTCCTGCTTGTACATACAGACACAGCACCGTATTCATAAATATGTGGTGACTCAAGTTATTTGAAACATTCTCTACAGCCACCTGGGAGCCGCACCACGCTCACACATGGTGGCGTTTCCTCTCGGGTCCTCACTTATTTAAAAGCGAGTATGTGCTCAGTTACTTTGGTTGCATGTTTTTTCTTTATTAAAACTAATAAATGGTATTGAAGATAAAACGACCAAGAACTATACGCACACATTGAACCGATATCCATCTCCCAGTTTGACTCCCGTCCTAGTATTATGTGGATGTAACCACAGGGGAGACTTGGTGAAGTGTACACGGACACCTCTATACCGCCTTTGCAACTTCCAGTGAATCTATAATGATCTCAAAATAAAAAGTTAAAAAATGGTACTAACAAAAATTTTGGAAAAGGGCAGAACTCGCTTATAATCCACCAACCCCGTTCTAGAGCTGACCTCACGTTTGCACGTGGTCCTCCAGCCCGGATCTGTGGGCACAGACAGTTTTCACACAGCTGCCCTTAAGTTCAGAGGTGTCACAACAATTTTTAGTGAAATCACTAAATCCGTTTATTTGATTACTATAATATAATTAGTTACCTTCCTGTGTGGTTTTTTTTTTTTTTTGTGGTACGCGGACCTCTCACTGTTGTGGCCTCTCCCGTTGCGGAGCACAGGCTCCGGACGCGCAGGCTCAGCGGCCATGGCCCACGGGCCCAGCCGCTCCATGGCGTGTGGGATCCTCCCGGACCGGGGCACGAACCCGCGTCCCCTGCATCGGCAGGCGGACTCTCAACCACTGCGCCACCAGGGAAGCCCACCTTCCTGTGTTTCATACTTAGGTCAGTTTTGGTTTTTCCAAAGCTTTGTTTTTTCCTTTTCTTAGCTGGTGAATGATACTCTTAAGATAAAATTCTGGGAGTATGATTACTGATCTGAAGGGTAAGTTTTTTTAAAGCAATAGATTCCCACTGTCATGCTGCTTTCTAAGAGTCGAGTTTAAGTGTTAGCACTTTTGATTTTATTAAAGAACCAAGACTATTACCCGTGAGCACCTCTGCAACCACTTCCAAGGATGAGGCTTCGGACTGGATGCCGGGATGTTACAGGGTACCCGCAGGCTCCTCGCTGGAGGGTCCTCCGACGCGTCCGCCCCCCGGCCCCCAGCTGCCACGGGGCTTCCTGCCTCACCGCCAACTTATCCGCCCCCCCGGCCCGAGAGCCAGTCACCGCTGACGCGGCCACAACGCACTCCCGCAAGCCAAGTGCCCCATCACCTGTGAGTCCCGACTGCACACCCGCTGGCGTTTACTAAGCGTGCTAAAGGCAGGTGCCGGCTCCCGCCACGCGTGAAAAGCGACACGTGGGGGTGGCAGCTTCCCCTCAACCTGGTGACCACGTGGAGCTCCGTCCCACCGTCTTCGCGGGGGGTGGGGTTACTCTGTGCCTTCTTCACACCTTGGCAAAGGGCCCTCGACATCAAGTCATCCCCCGAGTCCAACCAGACCTGTGGTCGGGTCTCCGGGGACTCGGCCGGACACTTGGCTCCCCCGAGGGTCCCCGTGACTCGGGCCATCCCCGCCTGCATTTCTCTGCCCACTGACGTGTGATGCCCAGTTGCTCTCAGAAATCCCTAGACCACTGGGCTCAGGTTTTGATAACGCCCATTAAAGCAGCAGCATCCCTTCCAGCAGACAGGCGATGACCAAGTGGGGTTTGCAGAGGAAACGAGCCATTTTCTCAGACGCCCATCACGGACCCCCGTCCCACCTGCGCGGTCTCACGGGACGGCTGTCAGGCACACACACCCACCAACACACACGTCGCCCAACAACGTCACGCTGATTTGTGGCGGAAGGAGCACGACCACGGATTCGTAGACGCTCAAGGGACTCTGCGGATGGACACAGTCTTGGCCACGAAAGTCCTTTCTCTGGACAAAGTCCTACCCAGGACCTCAAACGGTGACTGAGGCAAGGGAAGCTCAGCGGGTTAAACCAGCGTATGGACGGCAGTTTGCTGGGGCTCCACGGCCTCCTGCCCCCACAGAGCAGAGCTCTGGAAGCCCAGGGCTCTTTGAAGTACCCGAAACCAAGCCTGACATCCCACGACATGAGTGGTGGGTGCAGGACACACTGCCCCAAACACGACACCTCGGCCGAAGGTGTCTCCAGCCGTCCACCCCCTTCTCCCCGAAGCAGGC
This sequence comes from Physeter macrocephalus, assembly GCF_002837175.3. Lineage (NCBI taxonomy): Eukaryota > Metazoa > Chordata > Mammalia > Artiodactyla > Physeteridae > Physeter > Physeter macrocephalus. The sequence continues at coordinate 916,397 of NC_041218.1, read as the reverse complement.
CCGAGACCCTCGTGGGAGCTGTGCCCGCCCTGCACCCGCTTTGCTGCAGACCCACCCCGGCTCCCCACGCCCCCTGGCCCTCCCCACCAACCCAGCAGAAGGCGCCCGGTCTACCCACGCCTGCAGGCTTCACTCCCTTATGTGTCCCGTGAAACTCAGATTAAATAAAGGTGCTGCTTTGCTCCTGTTTTCTGTCTTCACCAGTTTACCTTTGGGAGCCGAGGACCCTCAACGGGTCCAGGAAAACCTCCTCCTCTCTCTTCCAGAACCTGCCTGGAGGCCTGTCCCCTCCTGCCTGACTTTGCCTGGGAGGCAGCCCGTCCGGGGCTGAGCAGGGTGTCTGCACCGGGAACGCGCTGCTTCGGGGCTTCCCTGTCGAAGCCCCGAGCCTCCCGCAGCCGCACCGAGACTCCCGCTGAGACGTGGGCAGGTTAATCGTTAACCATACTGCGTTCATCACACTGTCAAGAACTTAGGAAGTCATGGCTTATTTCAGATACACCTTGGAAGCCATACTCGTGGAAATGCTCGCCTGGGGACAGTCGTCTATTCTTCTTCCAAATATTTGCGTTTTTCTTGGGAATATCATAATTTCCCTTTGGAAGAAACGTGACTTTATTCAGCTGAAAAAATGTGAATACTTTCAAGATATCAGAAATTAGATTCTGAAATACGTCAAAATACCACCAGTCTATCAGGAACGTGTGTGTCTACTGTAGTCTGTTCCTTTCCTTTAAATTTTGTTTTGAGATATTTCCATTTGGCTTAAAAGGTTTTAATTCCGCTATATGTCATCACATGTTCAGTCACAAGCACCAGGGAGACATTCGGTAAATGCTGTTAGATTTCGAGGAATCAAACTCTGCTTCACTTTCCAGAGTCAGGAATTAGCAGAGACATTCGTATCAAATACGTTTCAAAGAAAATCAGAAGCATCAAAATCAGGCTCAATACTGCAGGAGGCAATTAACATTAGAAAAAGAAGTATTGTTAGCTTTTAAAAAATATCTCTGCTCCCGTTTTCACGATCCCAAACTCACTCCAAATATACAAACGCTCCTTCCCTCCATCCGGACCGGAGACTGGTCAGGCAAAGCTGCATGGAATGTGGGTTCTGGGCTTGAGAACCCATCAGAATGACCTCAGACAACTTCAAAACCGACAGCAGAACTGCCTTTTGAAATGGAAAACTGCCACGTGGAAGAGGACAGGAGACTGGAGAGCTGGTCGGCGTGGACCAAGGAAACCCCTGGGGCCCTAAGAAGACAAAGGCGGCTCAGGGAGAGCTAGGGTGGGCAGGCCTCTCACTGCCACGTTTCAATCGGTGACTGAAGTATCAATAAATGGTCTGGGAGGTGGCCGTTTTCTGCCCCCAGGGAGGGTGAGGTCAGACTCCTGGCCACCTGGGGACCAGAGAGGAAGCGGATCAGACTCGATGAAAATGCGGGAGTGGTGCAGCTGGGGTTCTGCTCTGCCCTGTGCCCCACCCCCCGGTCTCCCACCCCCAGTCTAGGCGGGACCTCCTGCCCCCACGTGAGACGGGCGCCTGGAAGAGGCAGAGGATGCCCCTCTGAGGTTAGGCTGTCATCTTCACAGACAAGCCGAGGGCAGCCCAGGCTCCAAGCTCCTGGACAGCACGCCACCAGCTTTCACTTCTGAGCCCAGGAGCCGGGGGCAGAGCCAGGTGGTGGCGGGACATTAAGAGCCCTGCTTTGCCCAGGCTCGGGGAACGCGTCACAGGTCTCCAAGGACAGAAAGGCAGGGGTCGGCGGCTGTGCGCGCCTGGAACACAGCGAATGGGCCCGGCTGCAGGTAGGCTCTGGGGTCATCATCATAGAAACAATATAAAGGCCATGGCCTTGGGGAGACGCAGATCCCACAGGGAGAGGCACTCAGCGCAGCCGGGCTTCAGAAGGAGGTCAGTGGGCAACGCTCAGGACGGTGACCACTGCAGATGGGCCGGCAACTGAGGTCCTGGGGCCGCAGGCGGTGGACCGTCCGGTGGACAGCGGGGACCAGGCCTGGCCGGGTGTCAGGAGCAAACAGGTGCCGACGTGTCCGTCCGCACGAGGGATACGGACACACGTGGGGGTAGTTTTGCGATGCAGGAGACGGAGCCAGTGGGAGGTGAGAGCGCGGACGTGGTGAGACCAGCGTCCCAGGAGCCTTCGCTTTAGTGAATCGGAAAACACTGGAGCATATCTGTGCGCTGACCGGATGGGGCCAGGAAGACGGAGCAGTGGCGACGCAGGAGAGAGGACGGGAAGGAGGCCGTGGGGGGCGCCGTCCCCCGAGGGAGGGGTGTGGGCTCCCCGAGGGGGGCGCGGGTCTCCGTGCAGGGATGCAGGCGGCAGGTCACAGACGGGGCGGCCGTGTGTGCGTGCGCTGGGCGCTGCCTGCTGGGCGCGAGGGGGGTCGTGGGCAGTGAGCTCCCTCCTCTGGGATCTGTGCCTGTGGCCTCCAGTGGGATGAGTCTGCAAAGGCCTAACACACGGCCTCCACCCTCCCCGCTGCCCAGGAACCGCAACCGCGGGGCGGGCGGAGGACCGGGCGGCTCCAGGCATCTCCCAGTCCCCGGCTCTGCGTCTCCCACCCCTGGCCCTGCCTGCCCCCTGCTCCAGGGCGGCCCAGCCCGCTTCCACGGAACACGCACAGGGAGGGGTTAGGGTTAGGCCCAGCGCCTGAGCTTCCTCTGACCCCGGAGCACCAAAGGCCCTAACCCGAGTCAGTCTGGATTTGCCCCCAGGCGCTGGGCACCAGGGCTGCTCCTGCAGGAAGGACACCTGCTGAGGCCGAGGGACGAGGGGGAGGGCAGGGGCCGCGGATCAGAACCTCCCGCCGTGGGCCTGCATCCTCCGAGCCCTCTGGCCCTTCCCGCTAGTAGTCACTGCACCCCATGGGGTACAGATGGTCTTAGGGACCCACAGACTCCCGGCGTCCCCCTCCCCCTCTCCGGCCGCCAAAGTTACGGTGAGTTTCGGGAGAAAAGACCGGGATTTCCTCAGCTGTCAAAGCCTCATGAACCCAGCCCCGTGCTCTGATGAGTCTGCGGCCACCGAGCTTCCTGTCCGCGCCGTGCCCGCCGCGTGCCGGGAACACGGTGACTTCGAGGCCAGCGCCCGCTGCGAGGCGCCCTGGCGAGGCGCCCGCCCGCTGCCTGCAGAGCTGGAGGCTCCGTCTGCGGAGGACCAGCCACTAAACAAGTTCTTATTTCAAGAGCCAGGAATCGTGACGGCCGCGCACGCAGAGCCTCCCCCAAAGACAGCGGCTGGCCTTCGAGTGGCTCCGTGGGGGCACCTCCGCCCTGGGCGAGGAGCGTCGTAAATAAGCGCCCTTAATAGTGAATTACTGTCACGGCGGGTGCCGTGAAATCTGGGGTTTCAGACGCGCGAGCACAGACAACCACCCCCGAGAGGAGTCGCGTCCGCCGTCGCGCGTACAGTTCATTAATTGCCCGTGATATGGGGCTCGGGCGCCCGCCAGGGCCTGGGCTGAGTGCCATCGGCTCTAATTGCTGATGGAGAGTGTGGTCAAGTACCTGCTTCTGAGGCCAGCACGATGACGCTGGGACACGACGCCTCTGAGGGTCATTAAATTTATCAGCAGTCATCCTGCTCTCATATCCCACCCCACACACGTCTTTAACAAGGAAGACAAAAGCGTGCCCACCGGGCCCAGGGGAAAGGGCAACTTCTCTTGCTGTACAGACTCAGCAACTGAGAATCGTCTGAAGGAGGAAGTACGTGTTTCCGAAGGATCCAATGTTTTCTTAGCCATGACCGCTTTTTCTTGGGGAGACACCGAATCACGATTTCAAAGGCAACCAAACAGCGTCAGACGAGCGTGGCCCGGCGCATCAGCACTTCCGCCGACGGGACGGGAGGACTAACCCGGCCCAGACGTCGGGGGGCCTCGCTACCACAGCCCCCCGCCTGGCGCCGACTGACCTCTGCCCCCGGCCCGAGGCCACCAGGCCGCCCGGACCGCACTGCCCGCAGCTACTCACCGAGCCGACTCCGGTCTGAAGAACCCTCAGTCCAGACATTTTTTCCAGTTGGTCCTTGTTGTCGGCTGTGAGGGGAAATTAAGAAGTAAGCGGTCAGCTTTGAGAGGCAAGCGTTCTCCAGACACCCTGAGCATCTCCCCCTGCAGACACTTCCATGGCCACATCGCCATTTTAACGGGTGCTGTGGACAAGGCTGGGGCGGAAACCGGGGCAGGGGGCTCCCCACCGAGGGGCCGGCAGACGTAGGGCCAGGACGTGAGTCCCTCCAGATTTGCCCACAGAACGTCCATAGGACATTCACAGCATCCTTGTGAAGACTGGTTGAGAAATGGTGGGCAGACCTGCTTTGCAAACTGTAGAGCCTTACTTTCGAACGATATGATGGTTACAAGTATATAATCATTGGCAACTGGGTTCCATTCACAAGCGTTCCGCGTTCACAAGACAGACTCGCTAACAGGCAAGACTGAACTGCGCCTTCGTTCCGTGAGTCCTGGGAGCTGCCGTACCCCTCTTATTCCTGCCCCAGGAGAACATCCCATAATAGTTTGCCTCCACCACAATCCACCCTCATCCTAGTTTGCTCCTGACTTAGAGCGAGGAAGACTCTCCGAGAATAAATGACCCTCCGTGTCAGACCAAGCGGATTGAGCCCTGGAAACCATTAGCAGCCGGAGAGGAAGCCCAGTTAATCCTGATGCTCGCACGGCAAACCTGCGGTCCCCACCTCTTGGAGAGGAAGTGTGTCACAAAGCAATTGACCTTGGCTTACGATTCTGTAGAAGTATTCTTTCGGATAAAGCCCCTGTCATTTTGGAAATGAAAACCAGAAAAAATAGATTTTATTGCAAACCCTAAGAAGGAAGAGTGCATTGCAACTGTGATTAATGCAGAACGAGATAGCAAGAAAATAGCAATTACTTTCACCTCTTATTGTAAAACACCTACGTTAGTCTTGGGTAATAAAATTATATCTTTCAGAGGGATACAAACCGGATCCTGCTATGGCCTGCCTCCCCCGCCTCTGGGGCTCTCTCATCGTCTGGTAGAAAGTTTTCCTTTGAACGAACCAACGTTATTTCTTACATTTAGGTAATTATGCATGCACTGGGGCGGGGGGGGGGGCAGACGCCAACCTGGGGTTAGAGCACCAGCACTTTAAGAGCCTCTAAGCTGGGGGTGCAGAGGGGCAGGGAGGGGGCAGTGGCCCAAAGGTAGACCTTGAATGGAGGAGAATATTCTGAAGAGATAGAGTATAAAGCAATTGATTTTCATGTTCCCCTGTGAACAAAGGAGGCATTTTGCTGAATGACAGGCTCCTCGGGGATAATCGTGAGTCTTCAATAGGCTGAGGGACACAAAGCACAAAGTAAGGATGGAAATTAAAAGTACTCCACTATTGCTGCCGAGAAGTGACAGGCATTCCCGGCTCAGGAATGAACAAACCAGCCGGGCAGTAAGATGCAGATGACCCAGTCCAGGGGTCAGCAAACCTGCTGGGAAAGCCAGGTGGAGACACCTGAGGCTCGGCCGCCATGGGCCCCCACCGGGCGGGCAGTGTTACGGCTGCGGGGACGGGCCTGAGGGACGAGGGACAGGTCCTGGCTGTGTCTGGCACAAGCCCGCGGAGCCTCGAGGTGACTGTGGGCCTTGCTCGCGGCCCGAAGACCTGTCCTCCGTCCCCGACGCCGTGCAGAAGGTTCTGTGCCTGGGCCCTGTCCCCGTTCCACACATGGCGGGAGAGTCAGTCTCAGCACAGCTTCCCTGTGTCCCCCAAGCACCACTGCCACCGGCCAGTCCAGGGTCTGGGCTGGCTCCTCGCCCCAGGCCCTGGCAGCCGCTTCCCTGCCGGACACGCCCCCGACCTCTCCCCTCTGTGAACACAGCTCCGGGCCCCCGAGTGGGGTGCGGAGGGGCAGGGGCGCCGCAGCGCCCGGTGGTGGTGAAACGTACAGGCGACTGGCTGGGTATCGAGGCCCTTTGTCTTTAACGTAATTAACTGCAAGTGTGTAAAACTTGATTTTTCATAATGGCTGTGTTTAATAACCGGCTCAGAAAATTCCTGAGAAAGTACAAACGAGCCCCAGTAACCGGTCCAGCTGGCTCCAGCCCCATACGTACAGTACTTTGTTTCTACCCAAAGTCTAGGTCTTAACATGTCACGTTTCCTTGATTCTAAAATGCGTACTTCCCCGCATCTGAACACGTCTGCAGTCGGGCTGTTCCAGCCACCGTCGTGGGAACGGGGCCCACTATTGACCGACCTCAGCTCATGGCCTCAGAGGCTGCGGAGGAAAGACACGCGTCCTCGTTTCTACCAGAAAATTTCGCACGGGCACCTCGGACAAAGCAGAAACTTCTAGAAGGGGCATCAGCCGGTTGGAGGGTCACCCCGGAGCCTACCTGAGCAACGTTCCTGATGGTGGCATCATCCTCGGAAAACCATGGGCGTCGCCTTGGAAAGTGATGTCATTTCACCCTCAAGGTGACCCGTCCCCAAGTGCGGCCACTGCGGACCCTCCGGGCTGACCGCCTCTCAGGGTCCACGTCCTGCCTGAGGGTCCAGCCAGGGAGCCCAGGGACCCAGACTCGTGCTGACAAGGGGTTGCGTCCGTTAAGGGTTTGTCACTGGGAACTGACACAGCACTCCACGGAATTGTTCCTGAGAAACGAAAGCCCTGGGATGGATGGGTCGCACGTGCTGGAGGTGTGTCCTGCCGGCAGTCAGGGCGTCCGGGATCCACTGAAACGCGGCCCGGACGTGACCTCGTCCCTCCAGCATCAGCACGAGGGAGCACTGTCTTCCCGGTCGTTCCATTAACCGCTACGGTAGTCTCAGGAGCGTCACCTGTTCCGCAGGTGTGATGGATCAGGCGGGGCAGGTGGCCCATCCCTGTCACCTGACTCAGGACGCCACGTCTGTCCCCGTTCTCTTTCGATTTGCAATGTCTGCTCCATCCTTCGATCCTATTACGTTCCTCACATGACGCAGGGTGTTAAGCACCCCTCCCCAAAGTGGACCTCCTCCAAATGACCGCACGCGTGGGCGCTCACACACCCAGGGCAGACCCGGGAGCGGCACCCTGCGGGGAGGACCGGTCACCACCGTTCAGCTTCACATTGACGCACAGGTTCTGCTCTGTAGCAGCTGTCGTTCAGCAAGTGGTGAATCTGCCCCCCAAACCCCTTTGCCCACGTGTCCTTGTATTTTCCAAGGACAGCATAACCCTTCGGCATCTCTCGCTGAGGCTGTGTCCCCACCAGGGGCTCTCTACACGAGGAGCCTCTGCCGTGATGCCCGCGGGAGCCTCCCGAGGCCGTGGCACCTCCTAACAGCTCGAGCTGGAGTCGTGACTCACGGCACCTTGGCGTCCACCTCCATCCTCGTCCAGAGGGCGACGGTGCCCCGAGGAGCTGCCTGGAGCTGGGGCCCTCCGAGAACCCACCAGGGCCCCCATCCGCCTGCCCTCAGCCGAGAAAGCCCCGTAGAGACGGCTGATGCGGTTTCCAGTCACACCTGCAAGTCCCCTTGGCGGCTGGCACGTGCGCGTCCGTGGGACTTCAACCCACTGCTTGTGGTTTCATGCTCTTTTGCGAACTTCTCGGTCTTGGGCATCAAGTCCTTTTCAACAGAGCCTGTCTCGCTCTTTAATTTTTTCGTTCTTTGAAATTTCTCATTGGTGGGGATGGTAGCCAAAGAGAGGCACTGTAATGGTGCCTTTTTTCCAGCATGTGTGAAAGGTATACAATTTATCTTAAGCACAGCCCTTTTGGGGTTTTGTTTGTTGTTTATCTATATTTATTTATTTTAGCCCAAATTGACCTAAAAGAGCAACCAGCCCAGCAGTCTTGAGCACATTTTGTAACTCTCAGGCCATTCCGGGATCTTCCCCAGCATCATTCACCATTGTGTATACTTCCTCTGAGACTTCCCTGCACGGCTGCACGGACTTCCTCTCACCCACCCCTTCCGCTCAGTGGGACTGGATCTCGTACGTTCGTAGGTCGTATCCCTAACCCAGATGTACGCCGTGACCCCCATCAGGCATTCAGACTTGGTTCACGGGCACCAACCCCCGTGCTCCCCTCCCGGCCAGCAACCACTCCTTCTCTCTGGAAACACGTTTAACTGCAGCATCACCCTCCACCGGGGCGTGAAACTCACTGCCACTTTTTCAGGCTTTGCTGAGGCCTTTGAGGGGAAAAGAAAAGCTTTGCTGTGGCTACACGTTCTGTCGAATGTCGGCTCCAAGTTATTTTCATGACCAAATGCAGACCCCGAGCTGGTGGGCGCGAGCCGCCAGCAGGCCAGGACTAAGAGACCCCGGGAGGAGCTGCTTTAATAAAGGCGAGAACAATGCCTAAAGCCCATTCTTATCTTCACGGGAGACAAAAAGGGTTTCCAGACACAAAAAGAAGTCCTTTAAAATTAAATTCACTAGATGAAGGATATGCAAATTACCTGGAGGAACAGAACCTTACAATGTTCTCAAAATTCTGCAATCGCCTATTTAATTAGTATTTTAATTTATCAGAATAATTCTTTGCACTTGACAATTTATGCAGCATTCCATATAATTTAAACACGTAGCTACAGTGGAATAATTTTGCCTCTTTCTTTATCCTCGTGATTTTAACCTGAAAGGGTGTGCAGAAGTCTCTTCTGTGATCTAAATTGCTACAGGGACAACTTAACGGCCGTGGCCCATTAGAAGGCACGAGGGCGGACACCAGGGGGCTGGGGTCCTTAGGGAAAGGGTGGAGCCGGCTTCTGGCAGAGCCAAAAGCACTGCTCCTGGGGTACCGATCTGCATCCCCTGCGTGTTTCCACTCTAAGAGACACGCATCCGTTCTGCACCTGGTCCCACCCAGAGGCGTCTGCAGAAGTGGACACTCCGGACCGTTCGGGGGCCACTGACTGGACCCACTGTCCCCCACGCCCTGGGATCAGCCTTATTGAAATCGTACGGCCTCCGGTCACCAGCCCGGGACGAGACTCGACGCTCCCGTCGAGACTCCCACCTGCTTGGAACCTGTCGGCCTGAACTCAGTCCTGGGAAGGGGAGCAGGCTTGAGAGAAGGCTGACCCCGACGCTCCAGGTGCCTGGCCCCTCATAGGCGCTCTGGGCAATCTTGCCCGCACCTCCCCTGTTTTCTCTCGGGGCCAAGGGGGTGTTTCACAGCAGGCGGCCACGTGAGCAAGCAGTCCTCCCAGGACCAGAGGGGAGCTGCCCGACACCTGCCCGAGGGGACAGGTGGAAGGCACCGGGCCGAGCCCCCGCTTTGGGCTTGGCCGCACTGAGGCACATACCCCAGGGGCCCTGGCAGCTTGTGCCCTGCAGACCCGCAGGGTGAGGGGACGGGGCCCCTGGCAGGACCCGAGCGGAGGTGCTGACCCCGTCATCGACGGGGTCACCCTGGCTGAGCTGCACACCCTCGTGTCCTCTGGGCAACACGCTACTGCCACCTAACGCCGCCAGGGTTTTGAGCTGAGGAGGGGCCGGGGAGGGTCTGAACGGCAGGGCAGGAAGGAGTGCAGGGCGGGGGGCGGGCGGAGAGGAGACACAAATTAATTAACTTGTCAAACCTGCCTCTCAGCCAGAAAGCAAAGGGTTCGTGCCTGAAGAGGCCCCGTTTCCCAGCGGGGCTGCATGCCCAACTCTCGCGTTTCCCTGCATCTCGGTTTGCTGTTCTGCAAGTTTTCACGGACCGTCGCGGTACCTGCAGCGGCGGAAAAGCATTTTGCAACTGGAATGACACCTGTCGGTTACCAGTTTTCCCGTATGTCAGTCTGGATGGAACGCCACAAATTATGCTCCTGGTTCATCACGTTGGCAACCAGATGCATATTGAAGCTAAACCGCACGTACTTTATTTTTATAAAAATAACTACAATTTGATTACATCTTCAAAAAATAGAATAAAAAATTCAGCTATATTTTAATACTTTAGATTTAAAGCTTTGCTGTTTATTAATTATATTTTGTTTTATAACGATAATAGTTCTTTTTGAATTTTTTTAAAAATGCCTTTTTGGAAGTATATAAATTTAATTTGCAATTTCATATGTATTTTATATTTCTGATGAAAATACTTTCGCATTTTATATACGTGTATACAATTACAGCTGGATCATTTCTGTCTAAATGCATAGATTTTATGAAAATGTTCTTTAAACAATATTATCAGTGATTTTGTGAAACAAAGGGAAGAAAGTACATTTATAAATAAATGCGCTATAATTTAGGGCTTGTGTATGCTTTAACTCATTACCCACCCAAACTCTGCTAACTCATTAAGACAACACCCAAACATGCAAGATAATAATTCAGTCCAGCTGTCTTTTATATTTGGCTGGTTTTCAGAAACAAAACCCATAGCTTTATGCATATTTAAACATTTTTTCACTATGAACATATGTTTTCCAAGTATAAAGGTAGAACGTCAACAGCTCGTTAGCCTGATGCAGACTCTTCACTATTAGAAACCCAGTGTGGGGCTCTGGTTTGTGCTCGGCCTGGGTCCCCAACACTGGGGCAGCTGATTCCCAGCAGGCAGCCCAGTGGCCCCGTGACAATGCGAGTTGGTCACGTCATCCTCTCCTGCGGGGACCCCTCACTCACGGTCAAGTATCAGGTCCCTGCCACAGGTGCAAGGTCTTCACGCTCAGGTGGCGCTGCCCCGCTGGCACCCCCGACCACCGCTGCGGTGCTCCTTCCAGCCTGAGCGTTCCCAGGGGTGGGGAGGGGCGCTCCTGCCTCAGGGCCTTTGCACTTGCCGTTTGCTCCCTGGGCGCCTGGGTCCACATGACTCGCCTCCTCCACGTCTTGGTTTAAAGCCACCTTACTTCCACCCAGTATCGAATCGCCCCGCACCCGTGTGGTCCTCCCCTCCCAGCCCGGCTTTACTTTTCCCCAGAGCCATTATCCCCAGCCAACAGAATGTGCGCTTACTTATCTGCTTTCCTGCCTAGAACGTAGCTCAACAGACAGGACATTCCCGTGAGGCAGGGTGGGCCCAGGCTCAGGACAGCGTCAGCACACAGGAGGCGTTCGGGGTCTGTTTACCGAGGGAACCGGACGTGATGCGTGGAACGAACAAGCGAACTCAGGCCCTACTGGTGTTTTCTGCCCTGTTACTCTTACCATGACCATGAATCACCAGGTTATCACCATCACACATATGTGTGTGTGTTGCGGGGAGCTTTTCCACACCCGCAGTTCCAGTTTTTGAATAAAGCGTCGACCCAAAAAAGTCCGAGGATGCCTACGGGACGGCAGCCTCACGACGGAGGGTCTCCCCCCGCCCTGCTGTGAGCTCTGGCTCCAGCTTGCACGCAGCGCAGACGTCCTCAGGCTCCTCGGCTCAAGCCTGCCGCGTCCCACGCGGCACCCACTGCCCGAGTGGGACGCAGCCCACGCGGGACTGGCCGTCCAGACCCGGCTGAGCGGCCGCAGGAGGGCGCTTGGTGGCTCTTGTGATCGCAGCCCCGCCCGTGACAGCGCGGCCCCGGCAGGAGTCCTCTGTCCGTCACTTTACGTTGAGGCACCTACAGTAGCGAGCTGCCACGATATTTGCGGATTTGATTTTGCTAACTGTCAGAAAGAATTGAAATAATCCCGGAGCATAACTGCTTCCCTGACACAAATACACCAAAACCAGAGACAGCGCTTAAGGCTTCGTTCCCAGGGAGGGAAGGAGGAGGGTGGGGGAGTGCTGCAGACGGAAGCTACGGCAGCTTCCTCTGCACCTTCAGCCTGGTCTCCAAAGGGGGCGGAGCTGGCCGTCCCCAAAGAGCCTGCATCACCGTGTCCCTGTGCCTGCGGTGAGGCCTGGCACCAGAGTCGGGCCTCCAGGCACCGCCCCATCAGGGGCCGCAGCGCCCTCTGGCTTCCTAAAAGGGTTTCTGTTTTGAGGAGATGCCACCTGACACATTTACACGATGCAACAGGGCTCGTTTCCACATCACCCAAGGCTCCCCGTGCTGAGAGAGAAAAGAGCAACATTGCTGATAAAGAGATAAAATAAATGCCTATTGGTTTATGTCCATATGAAATACACCACATGTTTAAATGTGTGTCACAGGTTCCCGGAAAGCATCTCCCTTGCCGACTCATGGGGACGTTCTCTTGACTGTTAGAAATATTGTTTTGTTAATTTGTAATTCAAAAATATCAATATTTTATATCGGTATTTAATTAAAGAGTAGACACTTTATAAAATATATATTGGTTATAAAGAATAATAAGACAGCAAACGCTCAGTTACCCACCCTCTGCAACAGACATGCAGCGTTTCAATTGCATCTGATACTCGGAGCATCCATCATGGCCCTACCCAGTCCTCCCCATCAGACGTAGTAACTCCTCTGAATTCTGGGATGACGGTTTCCTTTTCTGCAGACTTTCTCTCACACATGCGCACAGTGTTTGCTTTTGCTGGGTCCGAATTTAATGAGATGAAACATCGTCAAACAGGTCCTCCTCCAACTTGCTTCTTGTGCTGACCCTGGCATTTCTGAGGCCCGACTGGGTCTTGCGCTGGCTGTGGTTTGTGTGTTTTCACTGCTCTCTGGCTGCATTAATACATTCAGCACATCCTAACTGACTTTTCCAGTCAATTGTCCAATCAAGGGGACCACGGGCCTGTTTCTTCTTCACCTGCCTCTCAAATGGTGTGGCCATGAGCATCCCTGCCCATCTCCAGGCAGGTGGAGAGAATGCTCTCCAGTAGAATCGCTAGGACATAGAGTCCCAAGGTGATTTCACCAATTTCCGCGCTTGCCATCAGCTCACAAGCGTTCCTCCAGCTCCAGATCCTCACCAGTTTGTAGATAAACATTTTTGCCCATTTGGTAGCTGTTACATTGTATCTCCTGGTGCTTTCAAGGTGTGTGTCTTCCATTCCTGATCAGGCTGAGCACCTTGTGTGTTTGTTCACCATTCCTGCTTCCTCTTATATGAAATTCTTGTGGTGTTTTTTGCCCATTTTTCTCTTGGGCTGTTGGTCTTTTTCTTATTGCTTTGTAGGGGGTCTTGAGACATTCTGCACACGAATACTTGGTCAGTTACATGTGTTACTGCCTTACCTCAGTTTGTGATTTGGCTTATTTCACATTTCCTACTTTTAATACAGTCTAATTTATCATTTTCTTTAAGGTTTGCACTTCGGGTATCTTGTTTAAAAAATTCTCCTCTACCTCAAGATCATAAAGATATCATTGTGTATTTTCTTCTAAAAGCTTTAAGATTTGCCCTTCACAGGGGAGTCCTACCTCTGGGAGCTGATTCTGTGGATGAGGAGAGGTTGTTTTCTAAGCAGACACCTAGTTTTTGCCACACAATTTACAGAGAAGGCCCTTCTTCCCTCCAGTCTGCAATGCCAACTCCATCAGCAATCAATTCCACAGGAGGGCCCACTTCCAGGCCTCCTGGGCTCGGGGTCCCCCAGTCTCTGTGCGCCCAGACCCGCCCCATCTCACATGCCCCAGTACCTGGTACCTGCTGCATCACAGCACGGCAGCCTCTCACTCTCCTGCTTTCCTGCAGGGGTGCCCTGCCAGTTCTGGCTCTTTGCATTTTCTAATACACTTCAGAATCAGCCTGTCAAGTTTCCAGAAAAATATAAAAAATAAAACACAATAAAAAAATAAATCTTCTGAGATTTTTGTTAAAATTGTATTGAATCTGGAGGTTTGGGAGAAGTAACATCATTATTCTCAACCTGTGAGCAGGTAAATCTTCCCAGGTGTTAAGGCCTTCTTTCACATCTTTCAATAAAGTTTTATAATTTTCTCCATAAAGGTCTTGCATATAAAAATATTTATTCCTGGTACCTCTTTTTCATTCTATGGTAAACAATTATCGTTTTAAAAACTATATTTTCTAACTTTTTAAAGTATAGAAATACAATTGATTTTTGCACATGATTTCATATATAACAACCCTCAACTATCTGACTAATTTATCTGGATTTTCCTTTGTGTTTCTGAGTAAATAACGAGATGGCCTATAAAAAGTAATGGGTTTGTTTCCTCCTTTCTAACCCCACCTTCTCTTTTCTTTTCCTGCTTTACCGCAAGTTGACGGGACCCTCTGTAAAACACTTCATAAACGTAGTGGATGCACACATCTTTGTCTGATTTCCGGTGCTAAAGGGGATATTTTCAATGTTTCACTATCAAGTATGATATTTCTGTAGGATTTTAAAATCAAGTTAACAAACTCATCCTACTTTACTAAGCATTTTTTTATGAATGAATGCTAACTTTTAGCAAACATTTTTATCGACATCTACCCAGATAACCACATGATTTTTCTTCTTTAATCTATGCATGTGGTAGATTACATTCATTATCTTTCTAATATTGGACCTTACATTGTTCATGATGTATTTTAAAAATAAATTGCTAGATTTAATTCCTTGTATTTGGTTTAGTTTGTGTATCTGTGTTTCTGAAGGAAATCCATCTCTAATTTCTCTTCCTTGCACTGTCATTGTCGAGTTTGGTATCAGGGTTATCCTAACTCATGAGTTGAGGAGCCTGGGATGTTTTGTGTAAGACGCGGTTTATTTGAATGTGTAGAAGGAACGTGTACTTATAAAATATGTGGGCCTGGCATTTCCTTCATGGGAAGACATTTACCTCTAAACTCAATTTCTTCTTTGGTTATAGGACTATTAAAGTTTTCTATTTCTTCATTTTGGTTATGTTATCTAAATTTTCAAATAAACTATCACAACATTGTTCACCCTCTTGCTATCCTTTTATACACTAAAGCATCTTTATTTACATTCCACTTTTAATTCCCAATATAGTTTTTGCTTTCTCTCTCTTTTATCTTGACCATTTATGATAGAGATTTTTCAATTTTATCAGTTTTTTCCAAGAAGAAATATTTTGCTTTGCTTATCCTCTCTGTTTTATATTTGTTCTCTATTTCAGTCAGTTCTCCTTTTATCTTTTTTATTTCCTTCCTTCCACTTTACTTGGGTTTATGCCATTGTTCTTTTTCTAACTCTTAAATTAAAAACTTAATTAATTTAAGTCTTGTTTTTTTTCTAATATGAACAGTTGAAGCAATAAATGTCTCTCAAGTTTCTGCTTTTAAAGCAAACTCCCAAGTATTAAAATATACTTCAGGGTATTAAAATATACTTCAGTATTTCTATTATCCATTATTATTGATTATATTTTTTGAATTTCCATTTTGATATATATTCTCTCCCTCTCTCTCTCTCTATATATACATATATATATGTATCTTTTTGTGTTCTTTTACCTTTGTCTCAAAAAGAACATATACCTATATATTTTTTCCAGTCTATAAATCTCTGTTTTTTACTGGAATTTTTGTTCACTTACATTTATTGTGATTTCTGACATATTTGAATTTATTTCTAGCACCCTCTGTTGTCTTTATGTTTGAAAGTTATATTCTCTATTTCTATTTTTCAGTGGTTTCCCAGAGACTATATTACCCACAGGTAGCAAATGCTCACGTTAGTAAAGATCCATGCTCTCTTCCTACACATTACAAAGACCCTAAGTGATGGCAGTTTAAATACTGTTGCTTTCACGATCACTATTTCAATCCTCCCTTGTTTTGGCCTCACAAACCATTATTATTTCAAACAGTATACTTTGTTTAGCTGCATTCCCACATTTACTGTTTCCTTTGCTCATTAGTCCTTCTGCACTCAAGGTCTTCCTTATGGGGTTATTTTCTTTTGCTTGTAGTAAATCTTTTAGAATTAACTTAAATGAGAACCTCTTGGTGACAAATTCTTTTTTTTTTTTTATAAAGTATCATTGTTCAACCGTATTTTCTGTTAAGCCCTCATTTTTGAAAGATGCTGTCTCTTGGTACAATTCCAGGTGGACAACAATTTCCCTTCAGTAATAGGAAGACACTACTCTCCTGTCATCTGTTTCATTTTGGCTGCTGAGAAATCAGCCATGAATCAAATTCTCATTCCTTCCGGCATCACTTGTCTTTCTCCTCGGTTGCTGTTCAGATCCTCTCTTTGTCTTGGGTGTCCTGCAGTGTCACTGTTATGAACCTACGTGTGGAATTGTTTTCACTCTAATAGACTTCTTGAATCTGAGGACTGGTGTCTTCCATCAGTGACAGGCTTTTTCAGCCATTATATCTTCAAACATTGCAGCTTGACCACTTTCTGCTTTCTTCTGGAACTCCGAGTAAGTGTATAAAAGATTTTCTTCCTTTGTGTTCTAGGAATACTTACCATTTTTCTTTTCATATTTTCCATTTCTTTCTCTCTCTCTAGGCTGCATCCTGGATAATTTATTCAGTTCTATCTTTTAGTTCACTAATTCCCTCTTCAACTAGATTTAATCTGTCATTAAATTCACCTCCTGAGTTTAAAATGTCTATAATTGTATCTTTCATTAAAAAAATTCTATTCTTTTAAAAAGTATTTTTGGTCACCTTTAAGACAAAAATGGTCATTTTTAATATGACATTTTTAGGTCATATTTTTTCTCTCTCTTGTATTCCTCTAAACAGACCATGATTCTTGAATTCATGTTCCGTGTCTACTAGTCAGTGTCTAAGGTTTCATTCTGTCCATGCTTTCAGGTGACCTTTCTCATGGTGCCTTATTCTCCAGCATGTTCTGAAATTCCTATTTCTCGGGATTTTAACTGTGGGAATCCTTTGAGGACAGAGAAA
The DNA here is from genome assembly GCF_002837175.3 of Physeter macrocephalus. NCBI lineage: Eukaryota > Metazoa > Chordata > Mammalia > Artiodactyla > Physeteridae > Physeter > Physeter macrocephalus. The sequence continues at coordinate 899,696 of NC_041218.1, read as the reverse complement.
ACAGAGGATTCCTTCAAAGGATTTGCACTTCCTTCTTCCAGGCTTCTGGAATCCCTGCCAACCTGGGACCAGTTTAAACTGAATTGCCTGCTTGGGGTTTGGGGTGACCAGGGGCTGTGCAGGCGGACGGCACACTCCTGTGGGGCTGCGAGTGCCCAGTGCCAGCCCCATACCCGGTGACAGCTCGGGAAACAGGCAGTTCCCATCCTCGGGGTCAAACGGGGCGGTCAGGGGTTGCTGTCACCCCCTGTGGTTTGGAGGTAGTCCTGGCTGCTTGTGGCGGGTCCTCACCAGCCCCACTGTGTTAGTCTCACCCTGGGTCTTCCTCCTGTGTCCTCCACAGTCTATGGAGTCATGAATACTAAAGTTCAAGTTCACCTGGTTTGGAAACTACCCTCAAGATAAAGGTCCACATTACTCTCCCTTATGTCCCAGGCTCCGGCTTTCACTTAATTGGGATCTCTAAGGATTTCAATGTTGCCAGATACCTAATATGTTTCAAATGGTCTCTTTTTATCTTCATGTTCCGGCATTTTTGCTTGTTTTCTGAATGAGGATCAGTCCCAGTATCTAGTTCTCTCAGTGCACTGGTGAAGCAGGGAAACCCCAGCCATCCTCTGGGAAGTCCCCACCCCATCCCCCACTGCTCCAGGCTTAAGTGAGCTTGAGCAAAACCTGGGGGAATGATACACATGAAGTGCGTAAGACATCAGGTGATCAGCAATCTTCTGTACCTGTATGCAAATGGGGGTATAAAAGCGTCGGATTATTCAACGTTTGCGTGCAACCTGCTGTAGGAACTCCTGTTTGGATCGTAAGACGGAGCATCAGTAACCCCTCCTCCTGGTGCGGCCAGAGCCCGGTCGAGGTCCCTCCACCCACAACTGGCAGGGTCCTGCAGACCCTGCGTCCGACGCCTCGGCCCCAGGGAGCAGCCTGGGGCTGCAGCACAGCCCAGAGCGCCCCAGCTCACAGACAGGTGGACGTGCGCTTCCTCCCCGAGGCCCTCGGGGTGGCTGTAGGCGCTATAGGCAGGCGTCCGGACTCCAGGCCGTCTTCCGCTTCAGGACGCCTGGGATCACGAAGAAGTGCGCGTTTCAACGCCACAAACGGCTCCCCTCCCGTCATCTTTGGTTCATAAGCAGAGATGCACGGATGGTCCCAAAGCAGCTGTGAGAGGAGCAGGAAAGACACACCAGGTGCTGCCCCGTCTGCATCTGGAGAGCAGCGTGGTACCCCGTCCTCAGAGCCTTTGCTCGGCACCAGAGTGCGACGCCCCGCGCGCCCCGGGGCCGCACATCCTGCCCGCTCGTGGGGTCCCTGCAGCGGGGAGCGGCCTCACCACTCTGCGTTCCAAACCTGCCCTTTCTCTCCTTACTGCCTGTGTGAAGCGAAGCACTGAACTCGTCCAGCCTCAAATGCGGAAATGCACGTCTGAGAGCCATCCTCCCTTGGAAACAGAAGCCAATGTGTCAGACCCCCGCCGCTCGGCCCCCAGAAAGGTCCTTCAGGCCTTGTCTTCCAGCCCTGACTGAGTGAATATAGGAGGCTTTTATGTGCCCGGTGTCCTGTGAAGTCTCCCGAGAGCGGGCTGGGCTTCGGTGAGGACAGAGCTTCACCGCAATGTGACAACAATGACAAGCTGGTAAAAGCTATGTCAGCTTCAATTTCCAACTCATTTTTCAAATTATTTTAATTAGATATTGTTTCAATCTCACTTATATTAATTTAATATCTGATATCAACATTTCAGTTTTCAATTTGTTCAAATGATTTTTTCCAGTCTGCCTGGTTGCCTGGAGGAATTTAAAATACAGTGTTTATCTTCAGCAATTTTCCATGCATGGATCTGGGCAAACTGCTAGTTCAATAAAAGTGATGGGGGGGGGGACCCCGGTGCTTAGGAGAGATGGAAATTTGTCTTCTTATCGTTTATCTCTAGACATTAAAGTAAGCAGGTAGAGCAAGGGCTAGGAGCTCATAATAATAAGATTTTCCACCAATTTCACTGTGTAATTGGCTTTCCTGAAGCAAATTTCAGTGAAATCTGACAAAGCTGTTTTTATTAAAATGTATCTAAACAGCGACATTCCTCATCAACACATTTTCTGATGATTCTCAGCCATAAGGCCTTCAACCTGCCCCTACAAAAGCCTTCTTCCAGACACACTGTTGCAGTTTTAGGTTCTGAGTTTTCTTATACTTTTTTTTTTAAGCTTTTAGCACAGACACTGGTAAAGGCATGCTTTTGATAAGGTGAGCATGAAGTTAATCAGGCCTCCATACTATAAAATATGGGTGTCAGATGTCCTCAATGCCCTCTTAAGGGGAGATAATTAGTTTAATTCCTGAAGTTGATAATTAGAAATATGCAGATCCAAATTGTTTTTGAAAAGTCTGAAGAACATAAAATAGTGAATATCATCTCCAACTCACTTGAGAACAACATAAAACTAACACAATCTACACAGCAGAAGACAATAAAAGAAACAGGAGGGGCTTTCCTGGTGGCGCAGTGGTTGCGCGTCCGCCTGCCGATGCAGGGGAATCGGGTTCGCGCCCCGGTCTGGGAGGATCCCACATGCCGCGGAGCGGCTGGGCCCGTGAGCCATGGCCGCCGAGCCTGCGCGTCCGGAGCCTGTGCTCCGCAACGGGAGAGGCCACAAC
>NC_041218.1:892986-896951 GCF_002837175.3 Physeter macrocephalus | reverse complement strand
CCCCCCAACGGGAGAGGCCACAACAGAGGGAGGCCCGCATACCACAAAAAAAAAAAAAAAAAAAAGAAACAGGAAGGAAGCATAGAAAGTGGAAAGCATAAAACAAGATGATAAATAAAAATATATATCATTATGACAATACAAGTAAATAGGTTAAATTATACTATTAGGACAAATTCTCTCACTCAGGCCAAACTATATGTTACCTACAGAAAACACATCTATAACACAGCAGTTCAGAAAGATTAAAAATTGCAAGGGTAGGAAAACATGAGGTACATATAAACAGAAATGAAGGAGTGGTCATGGCATTAACATCAAGATAATGTACAATTTTTTTTTAGTGAAATAAATAAGGTAATTGTATATTAATGTCAAAACAAATCCAGGGGGGACCTTCAAGATGGCAGAGGAGTAAGATGTGGAGATCACCTTCCTCCCCACAAATACATCAAAAATACAACTACATGTGGAACAACGCCTACAGAACACCTACTGAACGCTGGCTGAGGACCTCAGACTTCCCAAAAGGCAAGACATTCCCCATGTACCTGGGTAGGGCAAAAGAAAAGAGAAAAAACAGAGACAAAAGAATAGGGATGGAACCTGACCCTCTGGGAGGGAGCCGTGAAGGAGGAAAAGTTTCCACACACTAGAAGCCCCTTTGCGGGCAGAGACTGCGGGTGGCGGAGGGGGGAAGCTTCGGAGCCGCGGAGGAGAGCGCAGTAACAGGGTGCGGAGGGCAAAGCGGAGAGATTCCCGCACAGAGGATCGGTGCTGAGCAGCACTCACCAGCCCGAGAGGCTCGTCTGCTCACCCGCCGGGGCGGGCGGGGGCTGGGAGCTGAGGCTCGGGCTTCGGAGGTCAGATCCCAGGGAGAGGACTGGGGTTGGCGGCGTGACCACAGCCTGAAAGGGGCGAGTGCGCCACAGCTGGCCCAGAGGGAGTCCGTGAAAAAGTCTGGAGCTGCCTAAGAGGCAAGAGACCATTGTTTCGGGGTGCGTGAGGAGAGGGGATTCAGAACATGGCCTAAACGAGCTCCAGAGATGGGTGCGAGCCGTGGCTATCAGTGCGGACCCCAGAGACGGGCATGAAACGCTAAGGCCGCTGCTGCCGCCACCAAGAGGCCTGTATGCGAGCACAGGTCACTGTCCTCACCGCCCCTCCCGGGACCCTGTGCAGCCCGCCACCGCCAGGGTCCCGGGATCCAGGGACAACTTACCCGGGAGAACGCACGGCGCTCCTCAGGCTGCTGCAACGTCACCCTGGCCTCTGCCGCCTCAGGCTCTCCCCGCATCCGTACCCCTCCCTCCCACAGCCTGATGAGCCACAGCCCCCTAATCAGCCACTGCTTTAACCCCATCCTGTCTGGGTGAAGAACAGACACCTGAGGGCGACCTACACACAGAGGCGGAGCCAAATCCAAAGCTGAACCCCAGGAGCCGGGCAAACAAGAGAAAGGGAAATCTCTCCCAGCAGCCTCAGGAGCAGCGGATTAAATCGCCACAATCAACTTGATGTACCCTGTGTCTCTGGAATACCTGAGTAGACAACGAATCATCCCAAACTGAGGGGGTGGACTTTGGGAGCAACTGTAGACTTGAGGTTTGCTTTCTGCATATAATTTGTTTCTGGTTTTATGTTTATCTTAGTTTAGTATTTAGAGTTTATTATCATTGGTAGATTTGTTTACTGGTTTAGTTGCTCTCTTTTTTTTAAATTACCTTTTTATTTTCTTATTTTAGTAATTAAAAAATTTTTTATTTTAATAATCTTATTTATTATTATTTTTTCCTTCTTTTTTTCTCCCTTTTATTGTGAGCTGTGTGGCTAACAGGGTCTTGGTGCTATAGCCTGGTGTCAGGCCTCAGCCTCTGAGGTAGGAGAGCCGACTTCAGGACACTGGACAACCACTGACCTCCTGGCCGCACATAATATCAATTGGCGAGAGCTCTCCCAGAGATCTGTCTAAATGCTAAGACCCAGCTCCACCCAACGGCCAGGAAGCTACAGTGCTGGATGCTCCATGCCAAACAACTAGTAAGACAGGAACACAACCCCACCCATTAGCAGAGAGGCTGCCTAAAATCATACTAAGTTCACAGACACCCCAAAACACACCACCAGATGCAGCCCTGCTCACCAGAAAGACAAGATCCAGCCCCACCCACCAGGACACAGGCACCAGTCCCCTCCACCAGGAAGCCTACACAAGCCATTGAACCAACCTAACCAACTGGGGACAGACACCAAAAACTACGAACCAGCAGCCTGAGAAAATGAGACCCCAAACACAGTAAGTTAAACAAAATGAGAAGACAGAGAAATACGCAACACATGAAGGAGCAAAGTAAAAACCCACCAGACCAAACAAGTGAAGAGGAAATAGGCAGTCTACCTGGAAACGAATTCAGAGTAATGATAGTAAAGATGATCCAAAATATTGGAAATAGAATGGAGAAATTACAACAAAGGTTTAACAAGGACCTAGAAGAACTAAGGGGCAAACAATGATGAACAACACAATAAATGAAATTCAAAATACTCTAGAAGGGATCAATAGCAGAATAACTGAGGCAGAAAAATGGATAAGTGACCTGGAAGATAAAATAATGGAAATAACTAATGCAGAGCAGAATAAAGAAAAAGGAATGAAAAGAATTGAGGACAGTCTCAGAGACCTCTGGGACAACATTAAATGTATCAACATTCGAATTATAGGGGTCCCAGAAGAAGAAGAGGAAAAGAAAGGGTCTGAGAAAATATTTGAAGAGATTATAGTTGAAAACTTCCCTAACATGGGAAAGGAAATAGCCAATCAAGTCCAGGAAGTGCAGAGAGTCCCATACAGGATAAATCCAAGGAGAAACATGCCAAGATACATAGTAAAGAAACTCTGCAGGCAAGACGGGAATGGCAGGACATATTTAAAGTGATGAAAGGGAAAAACCTACAACCAAGATTCCTCTACCCAGCAGGGATCTCATTCAGATTCGACGGAGAAATTAAAACCTTTACAGACATGAAAAAGTTAAGAGAATTCAGCACCACCGAACCAGCTTTACAACAAATGCTAAAGGAACTTCTCTAGGCAGGAAACACAAGAGAAGGAAAAGACCTACAATAACAAACCCAAAACAAGTAAGAAAATAGTCATAGGAACATACATATAGATAATTACCTTAAATGTAAATGGATTAAATGTTCCAACCAAAAGACACAGACTGGCTGAATGGATACAAAAACAAAACCCATATATATGCTGTTTACAAGAGACCCACTTCAGACCTAGGGACACATACAGACTGAAAGTAAGGGGATGGAAAAAGATATTCCATGCAAATGGAAAGGAAAATGCTAACAGCCATAAAAGGGGAAATCAACAGTAACACAATAATAGTAAGGGATGTTAACACCCCACTTTCACCAATGGACAGATCATCCAAAATGAAAATAAATAAGGAAACACAAGCTTTAAATGACACATTGAACAAGATGGACTTAATTGATATTTATAGGACATTCGATCTAAAAACCACAGAATACAATTTCTTCTCCAGTTCTCATGGAACATCCGCCAGGATAGATCATATCTTGGGTCACAAATCAAGCCTTGGTAAATTTAAGAAAACGGAAAACCTATCAAGTATCTTTTCCAACCACAATGCTATGAGACTAGATATCAATTACAGGAAAAAAACTGTAAAATATACAAACACCTGGAGGCTAAAAAATACGCTACTAAATAACCGAGAGATCACTGAAGAAATCAAAGAGAAAATCAAAAAAGTCCTAGAAACAAATGACAATGAAAACATGATGACCCAAAACCTATGGGATGCAGCGAAAGCAGTTCTAAGAGAGAAGTTTAGAGCAATACAATCCTACCTCAAAAAACAAGAAAAATCTCAAATAAACAACCTAATCTTACACCTAAAGCAATCAGAGAAAGAAGAACAAAAAAC
>NC_041218.1:891667-892382 GCF_002837175.3 Physeter macrocephalus | reverse complement strand
ATAGCAGAGGGAGGAACACTCCCAAACTCATTCTACGAGGCCACCATCACCCTGATACCAAAACCAGACAAAGATGTCACAAAAAAAGAAAACTACAGGCCAATATCACTGATGAACATAGATGCAAAAATCCTCAACAAAACACTAGCAAAAAGAATCCAACAGCACATTAAAAGGCTCATACACTATGATCAAGTGGGGTTAATCTGAGGAATGCAAGGATTCTTCAATATACACAAATCAATCAATGTGATACACCATATTAACAAACTGAAGGATAAAAACCATATGATAATCTAAATAGATGCAGAAAAAGCTTTTGACAAAATTCAACACCGATTTATGATAAAAACTCTCCAGAAAGTGCACATAGAGGGCACCTACCTCAACATAATAACGGCCCTATATGACAAACCCACAGCCAACATCGTTCTCAATGGTGAAAAACTGAAACCATTTCCTCTAAGATCAGGAACAAGACAAGGTTGCCCACTCTCACTGCTATTATTCAACATAGTTTTGGAAGTTATAGCCTAAGCAATCAGAGAAGAAAAAGAAATAAAAGGAATCCAAATCGGAAAAGAAGAAGTAAAACTGCCACTGTTTGCAGAGGAAATGATACTATATACAGAGAATCCTAAAGATACTACCAGAAAACTACTAGAGCTAGTCAATGAATTTGGTAAAGTAGCAGGATTCAAAATTAATGCACAGA
>NC_041218.1:890584-891228 GCF_002837175.3 Physeter macrocephalus | reverse complement strand
ATATAGATCAATGGAACAGGATAGAAAGCCCAGAGATAAACCCACACATATATGGTCACCTTATCTTTGATAAAGGAGGCAAGAATATACAATGGAGTAAAGACAGCCTCTTCAATAAGTGGTGCTGGGAAAACTGGACAGCTACATGTAAAAGAATGAAATTAGAACACTCCCTAGCACCATATACAAAAATAAACTCAAAATGGATTAAAGACCTAAATGTAAGGCCGGACACTATAAAACCCTCTGAGGAAAACATAGGCAGAACAATCTATGACATAAAACATAGCAAGATCCTTTTTGACCTCCCTCGTAGAGAAATGGAAATAAAAACAAAACTAAATCGGACCTAATGAAACTTAAAAGCTTTTGCACAGCAAAGGAAACCATAAACAAGATGAAAAGATAACCCTCAGAATGGGAGAAAATATTTGCAAATGAAGTAACTGACAAAGGATTAACCTTCAAAATATACAAGCAGTTCATGCAGTGCAATATCAAAAAAACAAATAACCCAATCCAAAAATGGGCAGAAGACCTAAATAGACATTTCTCCAAAGAAGATATACAGATTGCCAACAAACACATGAAAGAATGCTCAACATCACAAATCATTAGAGAAATGCAAATCAAAACTACAATGA
>NC_041218.1:843001-890532 GCF_002837175.3 Physeter macrocephalus | reverse complement strand
ATATAGATCAATGGAACAGGATAGAAAGCCCAGAGATAAACCCACACATATATGGTCACCTTATCTTTGATAAAGGAGGCAAGAATATACAATGGAGTAAAGACAGCCTCTTCAATAAGTGGTGCTGGGAAAACTGGACAGCTACATGTAAAAGAATGAAATTAGAACACTCCCTAGCACCATATACAAAAATAAACTCAAAATGGATTAAAGACCTAAATGTAAGGCCGGACACTATAAAACCCTCTGAGGAAAACATAGGCAGAACAATCTATGACATAAAACATAGCAAGATCCTTTTTGACCTCCCTCGTAGAGAAATGGAAATAAAAACAAAACTAAATCGGACCTAATGAAACTTAAAAGCTTTTGCACAGCAAAGGAAACCATAAACAAGATGAAAAGATAACCCTCAGAATGGGAGAAAATATTTGCAAATGAAGTAACTGACAAAGGATTAACCTTCAAAATATACAAGCAGTTCATGCAGTGCAATATCAAAAAAACAAATAACCCAATCCAAAAATGGGCAGAAGACCTAAACAATGGTTCTGAGGAACTTACGGGCAGAACAGCAATAAAGATGCAGATGTAGAGAATGGACTTGAGGACATGGGGAGGGGGAACCTACAGGGGTGGGATAGGGAGGGTGGGAGGGAGACGCAAGAGGGAGGGGATATGGGGATATATGCATACATATAGCTGATTCACTTTGTTATACAGCAGAAACTAACACAACATTGCAAAGCAATTATACTCCAATAAAGATGCTTAAAAAAATAATAAAATGAAAAAAAAGGCAAACCTCCCCCACCCAAAAAACAAACAAAAAAGAAATCCAAAATGAACGTATAGTATTCATGAACCAGCATGTGCCAAGAAATAAAACAAAACATTGAAATTAATAAAGAAGAGCAGACATGCCTCTCAGGCTCGGCAGACAGAAGCCCTTGCTGACTATTTACGTCATCCTGGGAGCCGAGCCCAGCACTCTGCATGCACAAGACACCCTCACAGTGGCCTCTGGGGCAGGTGCCTTCCGCTGCCCAAGGGCACTGATGAGGAGGCCTGAGGTTTACAGGGCAAGTCACGTCACACAGCTGGTAAATGACAGGCCAGATTTGAAACTAGTCTCCCTAACCCACACGGGGGGACATACAGAGAGTCTTAACAACTTAATTAATAAAGATAATTCAGTAGCAATTGGTCAGACTCCATGGTCTAGAAACAACATCATAACTGATCAGATATTGGGCCTCAGAGAAGGCCTTCACGATTTCCAAAGAGTAAAAATTATACAGATTGCATCTCTAATCATAACCTAATAAAATTAGAAATTAAGAACAACAGAAAATAAAACTCTCCAATCAGTTGGGCATTGAAAAGTACACTCTTCAATAATTCTTAGGTTAGAGAATAAATCTAAACTGTGATTACAGAATACTTAGAAAATAATGATGTGAGAACTCTATAAATCTGAACTGTGGAGGTGCCAGAGGGCCCCCATCATGGTGGGTGTGGACCACCCATGCTTTCACTGTCCCATAAGAAATAATGAACACAGCAAACCAGGCATTTGAATTAAGGAGTCAAAAGTAAAATAGGTAAAACTTGAGGGAAGAAATAGAAATAAGTAATAAAAATATAAATTAGTAAACCATACGAGGGAAACGGGATTGATGAATAAATCCAAGAGCTTGATTTCAGGGGAAAAAAACCCCACAAAAACTCTTACTAGAAGTCTAATATGGGGAAAAATAAGATACCTCTCATCCAAAAATCACCAACAATTAATAATGAAAAAGGAAACATAACCACAGATACAGTGGAAATTTAAGAGTTACAAGCTGATGATACTGCTTAGTGTATAAAAATTTGGAACTCTTAAGGAATCTAATTATGAATAAAGAAAATATAAATGACTAAACTGGCAAACTGTGAAGAGGGAAACTGTGAAGAAATACAAAAGACTGTCCAAGAAATAGAAAAGACTGTCAAAGAAATTTCCTTCAGGAAAAGCATGAGGCCCAGACTATGAGGAAGCAAAGTGGCTTTGTAACCGAGCAGGCCCCTATGGGGACTTTCCAGAACAGACCCTCTACCCCCTGTCCTCCGCCTGCCTTTTGTCTGTAGAAAAACTTTAGTCAAAGAATAAATTTCATCAGAGAAGTGAGAAAATGCAGAAAGAAAGGAAAACAGTCAAGCAGGAGAAAATAATAATAGTTTAGTTTAGCCATTGAACAAAGTCAAGATCTTTGGTTCCTCCTCAAGATACTATTCTGAGCTGTGCCCTTTGAGCTGTTTTGCAGATACTGAAGCCCCCACCAGGGGGAAGAAGTTGACTGCATGCTGCCCACAAGCACGTAGACCCCAGACCGGCTGGAACCAGAAAGTTAGGGATGTCGACCCCCGATTACCTCACCACCAGTCAATCAGAAGAACGTCCATGAGTTGATCACACACCCTGCAACCCTCTCCCTCACCCCGTGTTTAAAAACCTTTCCCTGAAAGCCTTCAGGGAGTTCAGGTCTCTTAAGCACTAGCTGCCTGGACTCCTTGATTGGCGCCTGCAATAGACGCTGCGCTTTCCTCCACCACAACCTGGGGTCAGTAGATTGGCTTTACTGCGCACAGGTGAACGGATCCAAGTTTGGTTCAGGAACACCTTTGAGACTCCACGGAGTGAATGACCCCTGGTCAGCCCCTCACAGGGCCGCGGCCAGCGCGGAGGCCCATGGAGTGAGCAGTCAGGGCCAGAACCTCCACAACAGGGAAACGCTGACGGCCGAGGGCAGCCGGGGAGCTCACCTCCAGCACTGTGGCCCGTGGCTTGTGAGCTAATGGCCCTGCCTGTTTCTTCTTCCCTTTCAGTGCGACGTTGTGGACACAAGGTGCAGGTGCTGACACTCCAGAAGCTCGTGGGTGAAAGGTCCATCTCATCCCTACGTTTGCAAGTCAGAGCTGCACAGGCGGGGCTGACTGACCTCTGACAAAGCAGCCACGGCAGCTCGCAGTGGGAGGCCAGCGCCTAACAGGTGGTGCCGGGGCAGCCGCCGTCCAGAAGCAGAGGGTGGATCTGGGCACAGACCCCACACCTCGCACAGAAGTTAATCCAAAATTAGACGAAAATGTAAATTGCAAAACTAAATAACTTCCAGACGATAACAGAGGAGAAAATCTAGGTGATCTGGGGCTTGGTGATGACTGTTTATAGACACAGCATGAAAAACACAATCTATAAATGGGGCCTTGTTGCAATTAGAGACTTCTGCTCTGCAAAAGACAATGGTAAGACAAGCTAGAAAATATTTCAAAAGATGTATCTGACCAAGGATGTGTATATATACTAAATATACACAAATACATTAAAAATGTATACAGAGGACTTTTAAAACTCAACAGTAAGAAAACAAACAACCCAATTAAAAGTGGGCAGGGACTTCCCTGGTGGTCCAGTGGCTAAGACTCCACACTCCCAATGCAGGGGGCCCCGGTTCGATCCCTTGTCAGGGAACTTGATCCCACATGCCGCAACTAAAGATCCCGCATGCCACAACAAAGATCCCAGGTGCCGCAACTAAGACCGGGCACAGCCAAATAAATAAATACTTTTTTTAAAAAAGTGGGCAAAAGATCTGAACAGACACCTCAGCAAAGAAGAGAGACAGATGGTAAATAAGCACATATGAAAAGATGCTCCACGTCACATGTCAACAGGGAAATGCAACTTAAAACAATGAGATACCACTACATACCTATTGGAATGGGCAAAATTTAAACGCTGACACCCCCAAACGCTGGCGAGGATGTGGAGCAACAGGAACTCTCATCACTGCTGGTGGGAATGCGAAGTGGTGCAGCCACTCTGGAGACAGTTTGGCAGTTAACTACAAAACTAAACATAATCTTACCATACAGTCTCGCTCCTTGATATTTACAAAAAGGAGCTGAAAACTATGTCCACACACAAAAGCTGCGTGTGGATGTTTATGGCAGCTTTATTCATAATTGCTAAAACTTGGAAACCACCAAGATTTCCTTCAGCAGGTGAAGGGACAAATAAACTGCGGTACATCCAGACAATGGACTAGTATTCAGCGCTAAAAACTAACGAGCTATCAAGCCATGAAAAGGCATGGAGGAACCTTAAATGCACTTTGCTAAGTGAAAGAAGCCAATCTGAAAAGGCTGCACACTGTGTGATTCCAACTATATGACATTCTGGAAAGGACAAAATGATGGAGACAGTGAAACGATCAGTGGTGGCCAGAGGTTAGGGGAAAAGGGGAGGAATGAACAGGTGGGGCACAGAGGATTTGTAGGGCAGTGGAACTACTCTACGCAACCCCATAATAGTGGAGACGAGACATCACACACTTGTCAAAACCCACAGAACGTGCAGCACCAGGAGCGACCCTGACGTAAACTGGGGGCTTCAGTCGATAATCACGTGTAAATGGTGGCTCCTCAAGGCAACCTGTGTACAGCCGGAGCCAGGTGTTGGCCACAGGGACGCTGTGGGGGGGGAGGGCAAACACGATCGTACAGGGAACTCTCTCCGCTTTCGACCGTCTTTCCGTAAACGGACAACTACTCTAAAGGCAGTGAGGAGTCAGCTGCTTTTGTCTGAAGCGTAGATGGCCCTGGGCAGATGCCCAGTGTCTTAAGAACTTTAGGAAAAGGGCATCCTCTCCTCCAAAGATGATCACCGCAGAGGAAAGTCCAGGAGAATTCTGAAGAGTGATTATCATTTTCCAACTCAACTGACTGGTGTTCTGTGCCTAACATCTCAAATATGGGATTTTTAATTCTTTAAAACCGGGCGACTGGGCAGAGGGGAGAGGCGCCGCACAGAAGGCTAAGCTCTGGCTGGCGCCTCGCCCTGCGCCCTGGGGCCCTTGCGCGTGCTGGCCTGCAGCAAAGAAGAAAACAGACGTCCGGGCCACAGTCCTGCAGCCCGAGAGGCCAGTGGAGGGGCGTCCAACCAACTCTGCAAAATTGGGGTTGCAGAGAGAGTTATGGGTGGGGAGACCCGTGCCCACAGCCAGGTGCTGATTCAGGTGTGGTGACCTTGTCTCAGCTGGAGATGGCCTCGCCCCGTCACTCTCGCTCTGGGAGCCCCTCTCGCTGGGGCCAGGAGGCAGCGCTAGTGTCAGGTTAAGTCCTTCCCTTCGAAACCGTGTGAGGCCAACGTCCCGTGGGTGCAGCACTGGACTCAGCTGAGCAGGGAAAGCACCGTCGATATTTCAACTGACGGCTTCCCCAAGTCACAAATAACACAGCTCATCCACAAGGCCCCTCGCTTACAAGCATCTGTCTCCTCTGCTTCAGAGCAAAATGAAAATATCTATCACGAGTGATGCCAGCAGTATCGACCGGCCCTGGGCCCAGCCATCTCCGTGGTTTCCGCTCACTGGCAGTTAAAAAATTCCTCTCTTCTTAAAGCAATGTTAATAAAGACCCCAGAGACCGTTGACTCAGATGGACACATTTATTTGTCACCGGGGCTTCACATAAAATTTAGCCTAAATGGTGTGTGTTTCAAAGCAGGTCTATACATAAAACATCACTCTGGGTTTTTCATCTTTATTCCAACACCCTGCAGAGCGCAATATTAGAGCAGTTCCACTGGGGAATTCTTCTAACCCCAAGCTATAAAAATCAGATATGCCACCGGGAACCTTCCTATGAGCCAGGGTGGGTGTGGTGGGCGAAGCCGGCGATTCATTACTGTGATGCCTGCGACGGAGAAAAGACCAGCTGGGCGTGTCCGGGGGGGCAGGGCGAGACGGGGGCTGGACCCGCCCCCGCTCGGGAAGTCCCAGGGGGAGGCCAGCCAGTTCTTCAGAGGAGGCGGTGCGTGGGACACGCACCCACTCTTAGCCGGAAACGCAAAGAACAGCATCCACATCTTCCCCATGTGCCAGCTGGTCCAAACTGAGGCCAGAACCAAGCTCTGAAGTCTGTGCACATTGTTTGGGGCAAAGGCAGACCTCAGAGGACCTGAATCCCATCCCCGGAACCGATGGACAAAAAGCCAGAAACTCAAGAGAGGCCACCCCTTCTGCAAAGGCCCCTGACGGGTAGAACTGCTGATCTTCAGGCCCATGAGAGGGGATGGCCAAGGATAAAGTGCGATCACCGCCTCTAGGTTAAGACAAACCACCTGGATTTGGTCTTCAATTCTGATGGCACCTCTTAAGGCCCCCTTGGCCCGGGGAGGGAAGGACCACCGGGAACGGAGGGGGCTGGAAACCTCATCATAAAGGGGAGGGGCGGGGGGCTCAGAGCAGCCAACAGTCCTGAGTGTTTTCCAGTCTCAGCGGGGACCCGCCTCACAGGGACAGGACAAGAGCAGGGAGGGGGTCGGGGAATCCACGGGGCTTCCTAAGGGGCTGCTCATGGGAAACACCCTCCCTTTCCTCCCCCTTTTCCCCGACAGGAGGAAGTCTCGGCCGAAGCGTGGTAAGGAAGAATCCTGGGTTCAGAGCGGAGGCGTCCTCTTCCACTGCAGCTGACAAGGCGAGCAGCATCGGGCAGAGGCAACCGCTCCTCTGAACGTGGCTCTGACCCGGGACCCCTGTCCCAGGAGGGGCCCCGTTCACGGGGACCTGCTTACGAAGGCCCCAAGTGTGGTCCCGGGTCAGAGCCAACAGAGGTGTCCCTGACCCCATGATGGCCATTTCCATTCTTGAGCCCCAAAGAAGACAGAGTGTGGACTCCCCAGGCTTGGAGAGGGTGCCTCTGGTGTATGCGGGTGATGCCAGGGGTAAGAAGCCCTCTGCATCAGGACACTGAGGGTGAAGCAGGAAGCCACCAGCGCCTGACTCAACTCTCCAGCTCACCCAGCTTCACTTAATGAAGATGTGTAATTCTCACTGTCTTAGGTGATGAAAACATTGCAGCCAAAGTTCAAAAGGGAAAATGCAAACGTTGATGTGCCGTCAGGATGTAGGGCCCTGTGTGTCAGATCTCACTTTACTGGGCTAAATCTCTCCCAGAATCTTCTGGATCCTGAAAGTCTCAACGCCTGTGTCTGCTGTGCCCGACGCTGCCGTCAGAGCAGCCAGCGAAGGGTTCTGCTCCTGCCGGGCCCTGTACCACTCAGGCCAGCCTGGGCTCCGCCCTGGAGCTGCCGGATGGGCCCGTCTCTGTGGCTGCGGGCTGGGGTGTGACTGCCCTCTGGGAGGCAAGTGGGAACCATGAGACACCCTGGGCGGTGCTTCTCGAGCTCTATGTGCATAGGGGCCACCTGGGATCTTGTTAAAATGCAGATTCTGACTCAGGAGATCCTGCATTTCTAGCAAGCTCCTGCGTGGAGGCCGCAGAAAGCTAGCACCTAATCGTCCCACCCTCATTTAAAAGAATCAGCGCACAGGGAGAGCAGCTCGGTGCTCTGTGACCACCTAGAGGGGTGGGATAGGGAGGGTGGGAGTGAGGGAGACGCAAGAGGGAGGAGATATGGGGATATATGTATATCCATAGCTGATTCACTTTGTTATACAGCAGAAACTAACACACCATTGTAAAGCAATTATACTCCAATAAAGATGCTAAAAAAAAAGAATCAGGAAAAAATGAATTCATATTAAAATAAGGAAACTGTAGAGGAAAAAAGGGTAGCTATTCAAAGCATTCTTCATCAGACTTCTCTTACTCTGAGTAATTATAAAACCTCTTCTCCCAAGGATGAGAGGATTATTTCCTCACAAAACATATTTTGTACTTTTGTCATAATTTTCAATATATGCACTATAATTATGGCATATTGGGACAGAATTTATTAAGCTATTGAGTACATTTGTGACACAAATGAATGGATTTGATTTACATTTATTTATTACATCTATTTTTGCATCTGTATGTCTACCATCTATTATCTCCGTGTCTATTTACCCATCATCCATCCCTCCATCTATTCATCCATCCATCCACCTACCATCCACCTGTCCATCTACCATCCATCTGTCCATCCATCCCTCCCTCCATCCTTCCATCCATCCATTCCTCCATCCGTCCATCAGTCCAACCATCCATCCATCCATCCATCCACGCATCCACCATCCACATGCTCTGCCTGCAGAGGAGGGCAAGGCTCAGTCAGTTCACAGTTCAGCTTCCCCAGAGTGTCCCATAATGTGGAGCAGGAGGAAGTGACCCAACACAGCTGCCTAGAGACAGGAAAACCGAGACCCAGGAACACCGGTGACTTGCTGAAGGGTACAAGCGAGCAAAAGCCTTCCTTCCACCCCACGTTTCCTGCTGTACATCGTTCAGCCCCATAACCAGGCCCCTCTGCTCCAACTGAGACAGGCTGGGACCTGGGACTCTTTGCTGTAGTGCTGCAATGCTTGCACCTGGACACACCTTTCCTTGAGCAGCAAAATACAAAGAAACTGTAGGCGACTAAAAATAACTGCATGCATGAGCAGTTGGGGCAAATTCTAAACCCAAAAGATACAAGGAGACCAAAAAACCCAACTGCCACTTTTGAAGAGCCTGGAGCAGAAACAGGGAACTGCGCATGCTCCCTGCACACACCACCACCACCAGAGGGGTGGGCAAAACACCTAAGCCACGCCTCTGGCCCCCCCTGGACACACCCCTACCGTGACCCCATATAAGGAACAAGCTCGCCCCTCAGCGAGGGGGAGCGAGCAAGCAGGAAGCGCGCTGTGTGTTCTCACTGCTCCCGCTGCAGCAGGGGCTCCGATACAGCCTGGCCTGAGTTTTTCTTGTGGCCTTTAGTCAATTTCTATTGCCTGGGTAACGTCAAGAACCCTGGTCGGTAACACAATCACTCCGTTGTCCGACACCCCTGCTCTTTCCTGCTTCTTTGGTGGGGACCCTTGCTGGGGTTCAGGAGACCCAAGTGCCAATTCTCTAGGGGGCGCCCCCCATCACTGGGCGCACGTCTCCTGAAGGCTCTGGGCCTCAGCTTGCTCCTCTTGTGATGAAGCCGCAGACGGTTTCCCGGCTCACGCTCAAAGAGCTGCCACTGTTGGCACCGAGGCTGGTCACGTTTTACACGTGGAACGCCCCCTCTTCCACATCTGCCACGTGGAGTCCTGGCCGCGCGGGGCAGCCCTGCCCTCCCTAAACACATTGGTTCACGGTGCTCGGACCCCTCTTGCCACGGCGGCTTTCCCGCCCCCCACACGTGGAAACGCGTCGCGCCAGAGGCCAGCTTCCTCAGAAGACCTGGATGCAGGCTTCCCTGCCCCCGTGTCCTAGGGGTGCCCACCCGCCACCCCACGTCCGCCTGGGCCAGTGAGGAGCTCCCCGGGGCGGCCGGGCCCGCGTCCCAGCTCAGAGGCTTAGCCCGGGTGCTGCGGCCACAAACGGGCAGTAATGGTGCCGCACGAGCCTGGGGACGGATCGGGGAATCGCACCGGCTTCGCAGCTGCCCCGGCTGAACCCAGACGGCCCCGCGCAGGCGGCCCGCGGGGCGGGGGCGGGGAGCCCGGGGCGCATGCGCAGAGGGATATGCGTCCCGGCGCCTGGCGGACGCCGCACCTTCTCGAAAACGCTTCCTCGTGCCCCCTTGACCGCAATTCTGAACTATTCATAGCATACGCCGTGTTAAATGGTAGCCCTTAAAGCGGGTCTGATTTCTTAATATGTGATCACAAACGCCTCGGAATCCAGCGGCCCTGATGGCTCTCCGGGCACCGCCGCGTTCGGCGCGGGGGTCCCTGCTCTGCGATCCTTCGTGGGTCGGAATCCTCGCCCGGAACGTCTTGGGCGGCCTCACACACGTCACGCGGCTGAAGTGCTTGCAACGCGCTCCGTGCGCTCCCACGCGGGTGAGGGCTGGCGGCGTTCGTTCCGATGGCGTTCCTTCTGAAGGGGCTTCCCTGGGTCACACGCACCAAGGGGCAGAGGCGCTGGACACCTTCCCGGGGCGGCCGCGCCCACGGGGAGGCCACGTCCTCGGAAGCGCGCGAGACGGAGAACCAACGTGTGTCTCCCAGGGCAGCGCACGGGACGCGGCTACTTGTGGATGAAATGTCTATGTCAGTGCGAATATTAAGTCTTGTTGTCGCCCACATATCTGCTTGCCTTCCTGTGTTTAGACATTTCTTTTGGCAGAAGGCAGAGGCAGCTTCCCGCACGCAAGCCCGGATGCTGACCCGGACGATGGCTTTCTCCCCAGCCGGATGGCGAGGGTGCAGGGGCCAAGGCCGGCCCTCCCTCCTGCACGGACCAGGGCTGGGAGCGGAGGAAACCAGCACTATTCTGGCAGCTGCAGGGGCTGTAGCCAGAGGGGGTCTCTAGACGCCGTGGTGTAAACATCAGCGGCCACGGCTCGAGGACATGGTCTCAGTGTCTCCCAGGCTGTAGGGCCTGGTTCCGGAGCTCTCCCGGCAGGCCTCGGGCCTCGGATCCGACCGACACCTTTCAGAAGGAATTTGCTGCCTACACTAGGCTCTGCTGCTTATCCGTACGGATCCTGACTGACCAGATGCTGGAGGCGAGGGACAAGGTCTCCAGAGGGTGACGCTCAAATAACAGTCAATGCTCTTTCTGAAAGGCAGGTCCAGGAAAGAGGTTTTGTTCTGCTGGGGAGGGCGTGCAAGTTTGGGGCCTGAGCTGAACTGCCAGGGCAACAGCAGTCTCTGCTCTCCACACAGCACCCAGGCTTCTTCCAAATAAATGCTGAACACTTAGAGAAAGGCAGTTTAAACGGGAGCTGGACTGTTCGTCTCCCCTGTTTACAGAGGCCCAGGCAGGCATCTGTTTGGGGTGAAAGCACTCTTTCTCACACCAACTCCATGGCCACTGGGGGAACTTGACAGGCATCTCAATGGGTCATGAATGAATCAAAAAATGCAAGTCCTTTTCAACATTTTATGGATAATTCCATAAACTCTGGTTTTTATATATGACTGAGGGCTCTTTACAGCAAATTGTTAGAAGGTTAGCTTTGGTAAACTAAATTCAGTAAATGACTGGAGTTTACCACTGATTCTGACCCTGTGCTCAGCAACGTTCCGGAGCTCCTACTGTATACAGTTGGCCCTCCATATCTGTGGGTTCTGCATCTGCAGATTTAACCAACCGAGGATCAAAAATATTTGAAAAGAATTCCAGAAATTTCCAAAAAGCAACCTTGAATTTGCCACACACCAGCAACTAGTTACATAGTGCTTACATTGTATTAGGTGTTATAAGTGATCTAGAGATGAGTTAAAGTGTACTGGAGGATGTGCACAGATTATACACAAATACTACAAGGGACTTGAGCATCTGTGGATTTTGGTGTCAGCGAGGGGTCCTGGAACCAGTCCCCTGTGGATACCGAGGGCCAACTGCAGAAGCAGGTGCCTAAAATGGGAATTCATCAGTTCCACTGTTAGGAAGCTGGTTTAGGTTGGCCTTGGTTTTCTAGTGCTACATGTTATTTTGCAATATGTCAGATTTACAGAAAAGTTGTAAGAATATCACATTAGAATCCTGAATGCCCTTCATCCAGATTCCTACAATATTTTATCACACTGTATTCTTCCTGCCAACCTCTCTCTATATTTATATTTGCACTTATATTTTGTTTTATTACTCTTAACCAATTGAGAGGCAGTTGCAGACATGATATCCCTTTAGCCCTAAAAACTTCGGTGTGTATTTTCCAAAAACAAAGGCATTCTCCCACATAATCATAGTACAATTATCAAGATCATGAAATTAACATTGATATGGTACCACTATCTAATCAATAGAATTTATTTGGATTTGTCCAATTATCCCGGTAACATTTTCTATGACAAGATAAAGCCTAGATCGCGCATCACATTAGGTGGTCGTGTCTCTTTAACCACCTCTAATTAAGAACAAGTTCTCAGTGTTTCCTTGTCTCTTGTAATATTGATATTGATATTGATATTTTTACCATGTGCCAGTCAGTTATTTTACACTGTGTCCCTCTATTCCAGTTTGTCTGAGAAGCAAGAAGACTGCAGAAGGGCATGCATCACGGGGCGGGGGGCTCCCTGTTCCTCAGCACTGCAGGTGCTGTGGACACCCGGAATGTGCTAGGGTGGCATCGGCCGGGTCTCTCCATGTAAACGTCACCGTGTTCCCGCTGGCGTTAATACCTGTGGCGAGATCCACCTTGTTATCCCTCAGAATTGTACCCACTCATCCTCACAGGCATTGGTGATTCTTGTCTGAATCAAGCACTATCAAGATTTATTTGAATTTACTATAAAGAATATCAAATGTGAGGAAATTTTAGGTATTAATTAATAGCTATGGATATCGAATATGAGACGTGCCTTTTACTCTCCCTTCCCTGGAGTAACCAGGGAGGAGGGGAGGGGTCTGAGCAGACGAGTCGTCTGCGCCTCAGTCTCTGCTGCTGTCGTGTGCATGGGACAGGCATGTGACTGCGGTCTCTGTAGGTTCCCCTCTCCGTCTCCTCTGCCCCCACCTGCCCGGACTCGCTTTGGTCTGTGGCCTCTTCCCGGGGCAGCAGACGAGCATGGCACCATCACATGTGGGACCCTTCCCGCTCCACTGCAGGGTCACCTCACTCTCCTCCCCACTGCATCCCGAGCTCTGCTCTGCACCACCGAGAACCTGCCACTTCCTGGGCGCCCCATCCTTCCTGCAGAGCTGGGTCTGCGCTTGCTGGGTCCTCCCTTCAGTGAGAGAGCCTCCTTTGGCATTTGGAGAGTTATGGTCCAAACCTGCAGATTCTCTCATGATGAGCTGTCATGAAAATGCTTTTATTTCACCCTATTTGGAAGAATATCTTTGATGGATATAAAACTCTGGGTTGACTTTTCCTCCTTCTTGCATAACTTTAAAAGATGTTGTCTTCTGGCCTCTATTGTTTTTGGCGTGAAATGAAGTCACCTGTCATCCATGTCACTGCTCCTCAGAAAGCAATGTGTCTCTCTTCACAGTGGCTTTTTTTTTTTTTTAAGATTTTCTATCTTAGACATCTTAGTTGGACTGTGATGTTCTTAGGTTGGTTCTCTTGTCATTTATCCTGCATGGAGTTCTCTGAGCTGCTTTTTTCACAGATTTGGAGGGGGGCGTGTACATTCTTTCTTCTTCCCCCCGTCCCATTCCATCTCTCTTCTTCCTCCTCTGGGATCCCTCTTACATGAGTGTTAGACCACCTGACAGTGTCCTACATATCACCTTGGCTCTGTGTATTTTTTTCACTATTTTTCTCTGTTCTTCAGATTGGATATTTTCTATTGGTCTTTCTTCACATTTGCCAATCCTTTATTCTGCAGTCCCGAATCTGCAGTTAAGTCCATCCAGTGACTTTTAAAATTTTTACATGTACTTTTCTCTTCTAAAATTTCTATGTGGTGTTTTGTATGGTCTTCATTTTTCTGCTGAGTTTCCCCATGTATCCAATCATTATGACCATATTTTCCTTTTAAGTTTTTGGACATATTTGTGATAGTTGTTTTAAAGTCCCTGCCTGGTTTATCTCAGAGTTTGTGTCTGTTGACTACTTTCTTTCTTTCTTTTTTCATTTTGCTTCTTCACATGTTTAGTAATTTTTTGATTGTATACTGGACATTTTGAATGGACATCATAGAAATCTAGTTACACCTATTAGTTGCTTTTTAAATTAGAAATAACCGTGAGTTACCACTATCTGCATTCACTATTATCTGTTTCTCTTTTTCTAGAGCTGTTTAGTTATCCCTAGAATGTGCACCAACACTATTTTGACATGGACGCTTTGCAATCCAAAAGTGAACTAATCGTATGTCTACAACTAAAGTATATGCAAACATATTCTTTTTACTTTAACTCATTACCACAATTTCTTGTACAGGGATGCTTAACAGTCATCACTGAATCTTACTACTTCCATGACACTATTACATGAAAGTCTGAAAAGGTATTTTGCTGCAACTAATGAAAGAAAACAAAACAAGACAGATTTACTGGGCTAAGCTCTCTGTTCTCCCGCGGAGATAACACACGCGATCACAGGCTCCGTGGGTGTTGCTGCCTCCACACGATGCCCTAGGGCCTGTGAAGCTGCTCCCTTTCCTCCTCCCCACACCCAGTCACGCCACCAGATCCCACTGGACTTCCTACTAATTGCTCTCCCATCACCCCGCTTTTCCTCCCCAACCACGATGCCTCTGCCTTCCTGGATATCACACAGACCCTCGCTGCTCTCCTAATGCCAGCAATCCTCACTTCCAACACCTCTTCTGGCTCTGAAGCCAGACTGAGACCTCTAAATCGCAAGCCCGATCACACGAAACCCTGGGCAGGACCGTTCCGAGGCTTCTCACTCCCCCTGAGAACTTCCGAGTCCTCAGGGCGCATAGAGTGCTCTCCCGATGAGTGAGTCCTTCAGGCTCCCCCCCGCCATGACCCCATCTCTCGGCTGCCCTCCCACCAGGCCCCACCACGTGCGTTTTCTTAAACGCACCATATTCTCGTTCACTTTTGGACCTTTGGCACGTGTTGGCCTCTATCACCCCCACACTGACCTCCTTTACTTGAGTAACTCCTCCTCATCTTTCAGAACCCATCCCAGGCACCTTCTCCAGGAAGGCCTCCTGGTGCTCCACGTACCTTAGGGCAAAGGTTCAGGCCTGAGGGTATCTTGACACTCCTTCCACATCTAAAGAGCTGAGGTCCTCTGTGAGTGCCACTATGCAGGCCCTGAACGTGAGTGACAACACGAATGCAGAACTCACCACACACAGGTGAGTGAGGAGGGGGTTGCAGGACCTCTTGCTTGCTGAGTGTGAGGGGATCTGAGGATTTCACGAGGAGGTGAAAAGGTATGAGAATATGCTTATCTTGGAGCTTTGGAGCAGCTCGTGTGGCCACAATGAACTCCCCATCGTCTATCCGGTGGAGCCGGACCCAAGGGTCTGGCGAGAGGAGACAGCCATCTGCGGTGCGGCTCTGGTGGCCTCACTTTCCAAATGCAATGCTCTCGGGTGACCCGGGCACGGGGCACCGAACGAGGGCTTTCACCTTGTACGCTCGGGGGACAGCGTTCAAAAAGGCAGAGAGGGGCTGGATGGGCTCATTAGTGCAAAGCTTTGGCTCCAGG
Source organism: Physeter macrocephalus (assembly GCF_002837175.3). Taxonomy (NCBI): domain Eukaryota; kingdom Metazoa; phylum Chordata; class Mammalia; order Artiodactyla; family Physeteridae; genus Physeter; species Physeter macrocephalus. The sequence continues at coordinate 875,480 of NC_041218.1, read as the reverse complement.
CCGCCACCAACTCCGTTCACCGCTGGGAGCGAGGCTGGCCTCTGGCTCTGGTGTGAGCGAGTCCGGAGCCCACGGAGCTGCGAGACGGTGGACGGACTCACGCTCACAAAGGGCCGCAGAGGCGGCCTGAGCAGCCCTGCGCTTCGCGCTCTCCTCCATCCATCCTCTGCCATCCGACGGCGGGAGCCTGGCAGTGACCTGGGCTCCTCAACCCCGACTACAGCCGCGGCGGTGACCGGGGCACTGAGTTACTATTGGACACGTTCCCTGTTCTCTCTCCCTTGCTTCACTTTCCTCTGACGACGTCTAAAATCTAAAATCTGGAAACAGCGTGACATATGGAGCCTTCAGATCTGAGGCCAAATGCACGGCAGGGCTGTGCCACGTTTTTACGTACAACTTGACCCCAGCCGTTCAAAGCCAAGAGCCACTCTCCGCGTGGAACAGAGGGCTCCGGACAGCGGGCAGCTCCAAGCTGCTGGTCACTCAGGCTGCTAAACGCACACGACTGCATCTGATGAAAGGCGTCCTCTGTTCTGAACAGTTGGCAGTTTCAGAAAAATTGGAGCACCCACTGTGTGGAAAATCCTACATGAACTAAAGTGAAAATGCAGGGGAACAGGGAGCCGTGGAGGAGAAGGATGTGGGTGCAGTGCTGAGTGGATGAGTGATGTGTCATCCGGGCGGGTCTCGGGGATGCCTGGTTTCCTGGGGTGACTGCCGGCCACAGGCCTGATGCGATCGCTCAGCCGCGTCTGCTCGGGAGAGGGGAGGGTCAGGTATGAGAAAGAGGCCGCCAGGCACAGCCACCCTCCACGCCCCACCACGTGCCGGGCACGGTGATCAGACGCTGCCCCTTCCCCTGTCGGATGCGGGGGAGGGAGCCAGGAGGCCGCCACACACAAGATGCAAAGGCAGGACGTGGTCCCAGGTCTGTCTTGCACCAAACACTACCATGTTCAGTATCAGACCTACCACAGCAATACGTTAAATATTAAATGTCTGGGCTGTGCCAGAGTGCCGGAACTGTGAGAAACTCTCCTCCCCAGGTTCTGTTTAATATCAAAGACACATCATCTTTCTGGCCCACTGAACATGGTCCCTTTTTAATGCAAACAACCACCTTTTGGGGGGCTCCAACTCGTTATGCAGAATGATCTAACCTCTAATAGTGAAACGGAGAGTTTTTAAATCTACGGATTTAGCCGACAAGAAACAACTGCCTGGTCAAGACGGTCACACGGGCACTGAAGGCAAATGAGCCGGGTCCTCGAGACCACGAGGGCACCCAGAGCAGACCCAGGAGCGCCCAGGGCTTCACCACTCCCACGGCAGCCCCACGGGTTCACGTGACACCAACTGGAGTCAGAATTAAGGTCCTCGGCCACACTAGCAACACTCGAACTGCTCAGTAGCCAGCAGCGGCTGCCACGTTGACGGCACAATCTAGGGCATCTCGCCATCGTCCGGGGAGTTCTGGGCCGGCGCTGCCCTAGCGACCGGCCGCGCGTTCCGCCAAGCGCTGTGAGCACGTCTGCACGGAACTCACTGAGGATTAGAAGCCTCTCTACGGGCAGAACGTGCCGACGGGAGGAGAATCAGCTGCGGGGGGCCACGTTGCCCCCACCCCCTCTTGCCTCCTGCCTGGACCCCTGCGCGGATGGCACCCTCACAAGCGCCCCAGTGATGTCTGTGCCCTTGGAGGCTCCTGTCAAGAGGACACGTCCCTAAGACACCAACCCCTGTCGCATGATGGTAGAGCTGCCCACTGCCCTGAGCCACCAGGGGAGGACCAGCCGGAACCAGGCTCTGAATGAGCCCCACTGACGGCTCCCCCCAGCCCAGGGCTGTGGCCGTGGCCCAGGCTGGGTGTGGAACGGGGCGCCCGTCAGCAGGAGCAGAGAGTGGGGAGGGGGGAGCTGAGACTACGGGGCCCCCCCGAATGGGTTCAGGTGCCCCCTCCTGCCCCGGGTCTACCAGGCACGTCACCAGCTCCCGTTTGGTTCTGTCCACGTGTTGTGGTCACCACATCAGGTCCACAGCTAAGAAAAGCCACCAGAAAAGTGTGTGACTGCAGGTGGGCTGTCTCCACTCCTGGGCCCCTGCCCTCCCCACCAGAAGCCCAAGGCTCCCTGCTGCCAGGTCCCAGGCTAACCCAGGGCTCAGGGCAGGGGTGCAGCTCCCAGCACAACAGGAGAACCAGGACACAGCGCCCTGCTGGAACCTCCACACCCCTGGGCTCGCTTCTGAGCAGGGGGACAGGAGCAGGAGAAAAGAAGGGAGAAGCCCTTGACTCATTTCTCAGAACCACAGAGCGAACACCTAGCTGCTCCCAGACTCACTTCCAGGGAAGTGGAGAAAACCCCCAACTTCCTGCTCCTGTAAAAGGACCAACCCAGCTTTCTGAAGTCTCGTCAGTGGCTCATGCCTCATGTGAGCTTTTTTTTTTTTTTTTTAAATAAATTTATTGGGCTTCCCTGGTGGCGCAGTGGTTGAGAATCCGCCTGCCGATGCAGGGCACACGGGTTCATGCCCCGGTCCGGGAAGATCCCACATGACGTGGGGCGGCTGGGCCCGTGAGCCATGGTTGCTGAGCCTGTGCGTCCGGAGCCTGTGCTGCGCAACGGGAGAGGCCACAACAGCGAGAGGCCCGCGTACCACAAAAAAAAAAATAAATAAATAAATAAATAAAAATAAAAAAATTTATTTATTTGGCTGCGTTGGGTCTTCATTGCTGCAGGTGGGCTTTCTCTAGTTGTGGTGAGCGGGGGCTACTCTTTGTTGCGGTGGCTTCTCTTGTTGCAGAGCATGGGCTCTAGGCATGCAGGCTTCAGCAGTTGTGGCACGTGGGCTCAGTAGTTGTGGCTCTTGGGCTCTAGAGCGCAGGCTCAGTAGTTGTGGCGCACGGACTTAGTTGCTCCGTGGCATGTGGGATCTTCCCAGACCAGGGCTCGAACCCGTGTCCCCTGCATTGGTAGGCGGATTCTTAACCACTATGCCACCAGGGAAGTCCTTACGAGGGCTTTTATAGATCTTTTTTCCAAGAAGACACTCCAAAAAAAAAAAAGGTAAGATCCAGCTAGTCCTTAGAGAGCAAGTTTTCTTCATCCGGGAGGTTCAGCTGGAAGACTTGCTCACACACTGAGTGAGGTCATGAACACCAAGAACACCATAAACCACTTGTTTCTACACCGTTTCACACATGCCTATTTCTGTGCCGAGGCAAGGACTGCGCACTTCACCACTGTGACATACCTGTACATGAATGAGAAGCTTTTAATTACTAACCCTAACCCAATGTTGAGGCCCACAGCCAGCAGCGGAGGGTCCTAACCTTGAGGGACAGGCACAGGCCACCGCCTGCCGCCGGCACCTCTGCTGAGCGGCGGCCAAGGCTGACTCCACACACCGTGGCACTTCCGTGGATTAAACACCTTCCACAGAAACAGATCCTGGAATAAGGATGCGGGTACCTGCGGTTTGTCTGGGAGGTGATCCCAGGAGACAGCTTCAGGGGTGAGGAGGTGAGACTGGGGAGGGAGGAAGCAGACAAAGGTGATGAACGCACTGGAGGGTCCTCTGGGGGACTCCAGAGTGTGCCCCAGAAGTGCCTGAGGGGCAGAGAAGCAGGGTGTTTATGCGTCAACTCTCATGCCTCATCCTCTGAGGGTCTTCGAGGAGTTAACCGCTGAGCAGCCCTGGCCCACCTTGGACATGGACCAAATGGGCTTGTTCAGCCAGAGGGACGCAGGGGCTTAGGGCCCGAAGCCGTCGGCATAACCAGGAACCGCCCAGCAGAGCTGCAGGTGGGCCCAGGTGGGTGGGGGGGAGCTGGGTAGGGCTGAGGGGTCTGTTACGAGATTTTCTTCCAAGATGGGCTTCTATCAGACTGACGGCACCATGGTGGTGGTGGAGTGGGTGTCTTCAAGGACTGTCCCTCCACCAAAATGACCACTAAGGTCACAAAAACAGACAGAATCAACTTTTCAGAATTCTGGCACACTATAAACAAACTTATAGCAACCAGAGGACCAAGGGAGTGTTCAAAGGAGAAAGTGATTACTAAATTTGGTAAGAAGGCACTGTGGCATTTTTGGTTACCCATCTATTACCCTTGGCTCCCAAACTTGACAGAGGCCATGGGGATGGTGGCCCCCTTTCCCAGTGTGACTTGCTGGTACCAGGAGGCTATACTGACCTCATTCTCAAAAAACTGTGGTCGTGTGTATTGACCTGTACTGATTCCCTGAGGGACCAGTACAGAGTGTAACCTTCGTTTAGCTGGATTGGCTTTCTGGAAAGCATCTGCCGAAAGCATTTAAAGAGATATCCTGGCTGTGACCACTTGGAGCAAGAGCTGGCCAAGCAGCAGAGAGACCAGAAAGCTGGGGAAGGGAGAGGCTGAGAGGATTTTCTTGGGGAATGAGGGCTTTGAAGGGCTGAAGGATGTCCCGGGGAATTCGGAGTGTAACACATGTGCCGAGGGCCAGACTCATCCCAGAGAAGAGCTGTGGGGATACTGGGCTCACACCTCCAGCTGATCTTTGTACTCTGCACAAGCAAGAAGTGAGGAGCTATGGGTGGCCTGGCTGAGTGATGGAGTGGCCAGCTCAGAGCCCATCTGCAATCCCTCTCTTAGCTTCAAGCATTCAAGGTAATCTCTGTCAGGTTACTGGCCGACTGTGAAGAGAAGGAAACAGACTGCAGTGACCATACATGGCAAGGAATACAGTCTTTGCAAAAAGAGTTTGGAAAAGTCACTAAACAAATGGATGACCACAGCCTTCAACAATCAATAACAGCAAACCCTGGGGAAAAGAAAGAACCTGATTTCCAGAGTTACCACATTATAATATTCAATAAGTCCAGTTCTTAAAAAAAAACAACCTATGAGGCATACAAAGAAACAGGAAAGTATGGCTGATTCACGAGTGAAAAAGCAACTGGAGAAACTGTTCCTGAGGAAGCCCACATTTTGGGACCTGTGCCCAGCACCAAGCACACCAACATATGCATTACGGGAGTCCCCAGAGGAACAGAGAGAAAGGAGCGGAGGGAGTCTTAGAAGAGATGATGGCCAATAACGTCCCACATTTGGTGACAAACGTAAATGTACATATCCAAAAAGCTCCATTAACTTCACACAGAATAAATTCAAAGAGACGCACGCTGACACATCCTAGTCAAACTGTGACAGAAAATCATGAAAGCAGCAAGAGAGAAGCGACTTGTCATGTACAAGGGAGCCTCAGTGAGATACAGACCTGACTTCTCATCAGAAATCACGGAGGCCTGAAGGCAATGGCATGACATACTTAACGTGCTAAAAGAAAAAAAAACCTGTCAACCAAGAATTCTATAACTGGCAAAACTATCCTCTGAAAATGAAGATGAAATTAAGACATTTCCAGATAAGCAAAAACCGAAGGAATCTGTTGCTAGTCGACCTGCTCTACAATAAATGCTAAAGGGAGTCAGTGAGGCTGGCATGGAAGAAAAGTACACGGTGACCCGAGGCCATACAAAGAAATCAAATAAGTGCGTAGATAAAATATGAAACCCAGTGTCATTGTTTTTTGGGTTTGTACCTCCTCTTTTGTTTTCTAATCTATCTAAAAGCAGACGCATGGATAATACAATAATTATAAATCCATGTTAATGGGCACGGGACGATGCAGCGGTAACTTGTGACAATAACAACGTAAAGCTGGGTGAGTAGCTGTACAGGAGCTTCTGAAATTAATTTGGTATTATTTCAAAATAGATTGCCATAAATATGGGATGTTCATTGTAATCCCCATGATAACCACTAAAAAAAAAAACAACTAAAAATTTTACAGAGAAGGAATGAGAAGGGAATCAAAATGGTAGACTAAAATCAATCAATCAAAAATAAAACAAGGAGGAACTGAGGAACAGAAACCATGTACAATACAGAGGAAAACATAGCAAACTGGAAGAAGTGAGCCCTTCCTTGTCAGAAATTACTTTAAATGTAAAGGAATTAAAATCGAAAATTAAAAGACAGACTAGCAGAATAGATTTTTTTTAAAAAGTCTGATCCAACTGTATGCTTTCTATGAGAAACCCACGTTAGATCCAAAGACACAAAGAAGTTGAAAGTGAGAGGGTGCACCTTGGATGACGCATGTTTAGTGAGCAGACGGGCTGGATGCACATTACTGTGAATGTACCAAATGCCACTGAATTGTTCACTTTAAAACGGTCAAGCTCATGCTATGTGAATTTAAGCTCAGTTTTTTTTTAAAGACTTCATCAATGTAGCTGTGCTGCACTTATCTGCTTCCCATATATTTGCTGCTGTGGATTACGGGTGTTTTAAGAGCATGGATGGGGCCGTATTCCTCATCTGCGGTGTCTCCACCTTGGTGCCTGGCCTGAGAAAATCTGTCGGCGGCACCAGTGAGCACAGTGACATCACCGAGTGACCCACACTGCTGGCCACACAGCGGCCGTGAGGGTCAGCCTGCCGGCACCTGCAGCCGCAGGAGGGGTCACGGCCCCCACCCCCCGCGCCAGCACTTCAAGCTCAGAGAGCAGCGGACCCCTGTCCTGTCTCCTTGCACCGGTTCCTTTGCAGGTTGCGGCTCCCCCGTTGTGAGGAGGTTCTGGAAGGGCCACCTTTGACCACTGCTGACAAGTGTTGTGGCCCTCACAGCCCCAGGACAGGCCAGGCCCTGGAGCCCTCGGAGAACGGCTGCTGAAGGACCGAGGGACAGAGGTGCCCGGCGGCCCTGTCCATGCTCGTCTCCCCGAGGACCAGGTCGCTCTGGATTTCTCTGCCTTTGTGACTGACGTTGGTTGTAAAACAAGATTGAAGAGATCAGCTGCTCTGAAGCCACCAAGAAGGCAGGCAGGCAGGCCCTTCTTGGAAATGTTCCCTGATACACTCACGCTAGGGAGGGTGCAGGAAACCTGGGTTGTAAAAACAAGATTGAAGAGATCAGCTGCTCTGAAGCCACCAAGAAGGCAGGCAAGCAGGCCCTTCTTGGAAATGTTCCCTGATACACTCACGCTAGGGAGGGTGCAGGAAACCTGGAAACCAAATCCTATACTTTTCCTACAAATTATGTTCATTTGACAAGATTCCCTTCACTAGGAGTCAATAAACTTGGAAGCTACGGCGGGGGGGGAGAGCGATTATATTCAAAATTCTCAGTTTTTCTTCTACAACTATTTCCTTATAAATATCTAAGACACATTCACAGCGTTTGAAGTCTTACATTTAAATATAAGAAGGTGACTGGCCTGGTTCCTATAGCAACGTGGGGCATGTGGCACATTTGACAGGTTTTCCGGACACAACGGGGGGTCCACGTCCACCAGGTCCACTGCCCGTGGTCCATGCCCTGGGCGCCATCCTGGGCTCCCGGCTCCCGCAGGGAACAAGACAGACAAAATCTTACATCTCACGGAGATGACGTCCTAGCGGGGGACGCAGACAATAAAATTAAAACCAAACTGGTGATGGACGTAAAGGAGGAGGTCAGGGGAGGGAATGGGGTAGGAAGCGCCACCCTGGGTCAGGGGTCAGGGAGGCCTGGCTGAGACAGTGAGGCACAGGCCGCGTGGTCACCCAGGGGAGCCCACAGGGCACGTGGTCACTGGAGGGGGGGCAACGGGCCACGTGGACACCTGGGGGGAGCCCACAGGCCACGCTGTCACCCAGGGGAGGGCCAGCAGGTGGGTGTAAGGAGGACGGCTGGGCTTGCTGTTTCCAGAGCAGCTGGGGAGGCTGCGGGGGCCTGAGATGCGGGGACACAAATCACTGGGCATCAGCAGTCGTTGACGGAACCTGGCGCGGAGGCTGTGGGCATTGCGAGCCGTGGGGGAGGGCGGGGCCGCACGCCGGGCCGCCTGCTGCACAGCTCTGTGACAGCTGCTGTGTCGGGGTGTGTGCGCCGCAGAGACTAAGACGTGGGCCTTGTCCTGACGGGGCTCACGGTTTTGTAGAGGAGACAAAACCAGTGATGCTTAAACAGACAAGGAGCAACACAGAGCGGCAGAAGACAAACGCTGCGAGGGTTCAGGGCAGGGAGAGCTCCCGCTCGCTCGACGGCCTGGGGCTTTGTGGGGTGACGAGAATCTCCTGGCGAAGAAGGACACGAGCAGAGGAAGAACGCGCGGACATCGCTGGACCTGGTGGGGACCGTGAGGGACCCCGGCAGGACTGCACAGAGGGTCCACATGGACGTGAAGGAGGACACAGTGGCAGGGTCCCCTCTGCCCTCAGGAAGTGACCCCGGAGGTTAACCATACAGAGGACGCAGCCCGGGGCAGACCCCCTCTCATGTCCAGCCCCCCGCTGACCTCTCAGCCAGGCAGGAGCACTTGAACGACGTCTCTCCGGACGGGTCCCTCCGTCCACGGCCGGAGCCCTGGCAGCACCTCTGCCAACTCATCAGCCCGCCAGACCTGGAAGCTTGAAAGGCGGGGTGAAGTGCTCGTGCTGAGGGGCCTCCCGCGGGGCTCGGCCTCCCGCCGCTCTGTCCAGCCCCGAGTTCCATTGCTCTGCTGCCCCGGAGGCTCCCAGCCTCTGGGATTTGCAGGCAGAGGGGGCGGTAAGTGTTTTCCACATGCGCGCGTCGGGCATTTGCTCTTGAATCTGCTACAGGGCTGAGTGTCCAGTTTAAATAAAACGCTGGGAGCCCACAGTCACTCTAGATTTCTTCCTTCCCGGCTGCTCTCAGGCTACTTTACATGACAAAGACACACGTGCAAACACCAGCACGAAGTGTGGAGAGACGTGTTCCGTGTGAAAACCGCGGGGAACGACCCCCGGGCTCCCCCCACCCAACCCGGGGCAGAGACCCCAGCCCGAGCCCTCCCCGCTGGCCTCTGCGGACCCAGGGGTCACGCTTGGGGATGAGAACGTCAGCCAGCCTTTCCTCTTTTACTGAGAAGCACAAGGGTTTGTTCTCCACCGAAAGGGATTCCGGAAGGTTCAGGAACGCGGGGAGATGGTGTCTGCGGGTGGTTTGGGGGCTTTCCGGTCTCTACGAGTCACGGAGGCCTTGGAGGGCCCTGTGGGGCTCGGGGGGCGCTGATGGGGTCCCCTTCCAGCCGGACTGGACGTCCCACTTGAGGAGAGACGGTCCGCGTCCCCACCCCCCAGCCCCTCCCTGGGCACGTCCAGGTCCTCGTCCCCTCAGTCTGCCCTGCCCACCCCCGGCCTCTGGCCTCACCGCCGCCCTCAGGCCTGAGCTGCTTCCATACCCGCCCTCCCGGAAACGTCAAACTGGTCTCTCTCATCCTGAAACCCACCGCCTCCCTGGGGCTGCCTTGGGGCCTCTCAGCTCTGACGGCCTGTGTCTCCTACGGGCCGTCAGGACGCCCTAATCCCAGGGCTCTCCCTGGACCACTGGATCAGAACCCTGGGGGTCGGGGGCACGGGCACAGCTCTGTTCACAACCCCCCGCCTGGGCTGCCAGGACAGCGGGTGGGTACCCACGTGTCCGACCTTTGGGGGGCGGGGCTCACCCCTCTGCCCTCCAGCTGGTGACCTGGACCACTGTCTCCTCTGAGCCCACGTTCCATCCAAACCTTAAAAACAAAACGGACTGTTTACACGTCTGTCCCCCACTGGGCAGGGGCCCTCACTCCGCGGCCCCCGGACACTAGGCTTATCTGAAGCCCATGACAGATGCCTGAGGAGAGGGACCCAGGAGGGGGGCGGACTGTGTCCAGAGCCTCCCCAGCCCTGAGCCCGGCCAGGTTTCCAGTGCCCAGTCCGTCTGGGGGCTCCTCCCGGCTCTGTTAGAATCCAGACTCCAGGCCCCGCCAGCTGACTTTCAGCCTTTCGACAAACTGAGTTCAAATTGGCGGAAAGGTTTTAAAAGGTTGCGCTAGAATCCTGAGACTGTGGGTTGATATATTTCTTATTTAGCTTGTGGGTCACCAACATTTTATATCTTGGTAAAACCATCATAATAAATGTTTCAAGTTTATGTCAGGACAGATGAGATTCTAAGGCCACGCTGTGTGTATACCGTATCATCAGTGTCTGTTTGGCGTCCTTCCTGCAGACTGTGAAGCTCTGTGCTCCTGTGGTCTCGTCCTGTGCCCCCAACGTGGTCAATGCCGGCAGCAAGCACGGCCTCCCGACCGAGTATTTCCGAAGGAATGAACACCTGAATGAACGGAGGCTGCTGCTGGGACCCTTGTAACTGGCCTGTCTCTGCTCCCACGTTCAGACTCACGTTTGGCTTATCTTTGTTGGTGTTTACTGGCAGTTTGGTCTGTGACCTCCCGTTTCTCTCGTATTCCTGTACTTCGTTGTTACTTTGATTTTGCTTCCGCCATGGTGAGCGCCCCTCATCGTGGAGCTGGCGGCCCCCTGGAGCTGCTTTACAGAGGGCACGTGGGCTCTGCTGTGAGCCGGGCCCTTTGTTTTCCACTTTGGAGTCGTGCACCGAAGTGGGGCGGGCATGGTGGCAGGATGACTGTGTCGCTGGGAGATCTGGGTGGGGGACACTTCAGAGCTCCAGCGATGACGCTGCCAGGACCGTGGGGAGCCGGAGAGTCGCGGTTCCCTTCCTGCCGATGAAGCGAGGGCCCCTCACGTATGAACAACACGACGAGAAGGAATCCCTGTGCGTCGTTAGTCTGCCAGCTCTTCACAAGGCGTAACCTGGAGCCTGGCCTCCACTTGCTATAGTTTAACTTCATCCAGGGCGGCTGTTACCGGGGTCTGCAGCTCACAACCCCGCGTGGAGAGCGCGTGTGCGTCACGGGAGGCCCCCGGGACAGAAGACCCTCCCCGTGTTCCGGTCTCTGGCCCCTTGGACCGGTCAACCTCATATTCCAAATCACGTTCTCTGAGTCAGGGACGAAACACACACTGGTGCCCGGTTTAGTAAAGGTCAGGCAAGGGTGGCCCGTTGTCTGAAATGGATGCATAAAACCTCTTTTAATCAAAACCTGCAGGAAATTAGGATTTTACTAATTTTGCTAAGTTTACAAAGAACCTCTCCTAAAAAAGGGGAAACGCCCAACAATTAATCTGTTCCCGGGGATTCGTAAAGCCAGCAAACAAACCCCAGTGGGCTCTGCCTGGGCACCCATGTGTTTTTATTCTGACTTCCTCATCTCTGGTCTGGAGAAGCCCAGCTCGTGTCCTGAGCAGGACAGGCGAGGCCTGGGCACATCACGAATAACAGCGGTTCCACCGAGGTCCAGTTACCGTCACTCTGACACGCTCCTAACGCTGGAAGGGGCACAGACACACTGTCACAGCCTCTCAACGGGGAGAAAAGTAGAGATGTTCTACTCTTAACGGACTCTCATTTAATCGAAATGATGAACTAATCCCAGCTCCTGGCTCCCTGGTCTTCAGTCTGGCAGGTTTTCTGGCTTCAGATGCCTTCCGAGTTCCGTCACCTCTGGTGCTGGTGCCTCAGGGTCTGCCTCCCTTTGTGCCTCCCCGTTTCCTGTCTGTGACCCCCCAGTTCCCTCCGGTCAGTGTGTCCGTCCAACACTGGGTGGGCCCGAGTCCGGCCGCTCCTGGCTTCGGACCTGCGCCCGCTCAGCTGACGAGGGTCGGGGCTGCTGCATGCGTCTCCAGCCCATCCCACGCTGATGCTTTCATCCCGAGCATCGACGGGTCTGATTCTGTTTCTCCAGACGCCCTGTTTTGCGTCCTGCAGATTGGGCCTCGTTTTGTGGTTTGCTGCCATGTGTCTCTAAAGCTCACGGCTGTCCGCCCCACGCCTGTGCCCCTCTTCCTCGGCCGCCCGCAACCGTCGAGGCTCAAACCGCAGAACAAAATCGAGGCTGAGCTGGAGAGCTGGCAGAAGAGAAGGCACCTCCGGCCAGAGCTCCCCTGGGACACTCGCTGCCTGGGCTTCGCTCGGCCCCCTTGGGCATCGCAGACGGAGGCAGACCTCAGAGAGGGAGAGGCCTGGATGCAGGGGGGCGGCAGAGGATGTGTGTGTGTGTGTGTGTGTGTGTGTGTGTGTGTGTGTGTGTGTGTGTGAGAGAGACAGAGAGAGAGAGAGAGAGAGAGAGAGACAGTGATAGAGATGGAGAGAGACAAAGACAGACGGGGCGGGGGGCGGGGGATGAGCTCCGAAACGAAATATGAACGAGAAACCACAGCTTCCTACACCCGAAGCGCAGGCCCAGGAGCCCAGGGGACCGACGGGTGACACTCAAAGTAGATCCCCGGATGCTCTGGAACCTGGGCTTTCCTCCCAGTGGAGTCTCTGGCGAGTCCTGTGTTAATGGTGAGGTCAGATCTGACGTGAGACTCACGGCCGCCCCTCGGGTGCGTGAACGCGGTCCTGAGCGCACGCGGTGTTGGCTGTGACCGCAGCCGGGAGGGCTCCACGCCCAGAGCTCAGGGAGGACACGACCAGATGGGAGCCTCCCCGGGGGCCTGCCACCTGCTCCAGCACACGGGGAGCTGCGCGGAGATGCCAGGCGAGCGCGTAGGGCACGCGCACCTGCTGACCCGGCCAGAGAGCCCAGCCTAGGGACTCAGGAATCCGTCCAACTTTGTGCCACCGGATCCTGATCTGAGGGTCCCTACCTGCACCCACGCTGCAACCTGAGTTCCCGTCAGATCTCCACCATCACCGCTGCCCCATAAACCCTTCAGGACGTCCCAGAGCCCCGTCCAGCGTCCAGCCTGGTCCTTTCCCTTCCACGGGGCGCCAACGTAAGCGGAAGGATGGTCTGGTCGGTCTGATGCTGCAGCTGCCCTGCGACACCACCTGCCATGGCCGTGTCTTTCGGGGTAGGACTCACCTGCTTGCACCGCTGAGCTCTGGTTCTCCCCCCCGCCCGCTCCGATCTGTTCCAGGCCTGCAGAAGTGGTCCAGCTCCTGTCCACAGCCTGGTCCTCAGAAGGTCTGAGGGCAGCTGTGGACGGCGGTGTAGCCCGCATAGCATGCTGAGGTCCAGGGGCCGGGCAGGAAGCAGGGCTCAGACGTTGGACTGGCCCAGGGAAGAGATTTACGGAGAGACAGAGGAATGAAGGGGCCATGACAGCACTGAGAAGGGGATGCCACAAAGCGACGCTGGAGGAATACAGGAAAATCAGCATTTTGAAGCAGAAAGCACTGGTTTGAATGTTTTCCCCTTTCTCTGAGCTGCAGACGCTACCCTTTGAAGGCGCCTGCTCACAGGAGCAGCTTCACCCAGAGGACGCTCTTAAAAGGCAGTTCAAAGGGTTAGTATTTTTTTTTAAATGTCGCATTAGTGGAGGTTCCAGCAACAGTGAACCAGTTTCAGTTTCTGGGCTAAAAAGTGAATGTTACACATTTGATCTTAAATTGTTATTTCATTCCTAATTGCCTGAAGGACCTTTAGATAGTGGGGGCAAGGGGAGGCCAGTGATGTCAAGACGAAGATGTGAGGAGAGGTGGGGACGGGAGGGGGGGGCTTTCGGAGCCCCCAGGGGGCCCACGGCCCCTGTGCGCCAGTCGGGGGGTGGTCACACTCTGAGCCCCTGGGGGGACCCAGACCAGTTCCTTCTGAATCTCTGGAACCAAGTCAGGCGATGGGTTTGTATATCCCATGTGCTGTACAGTAATTATGTCTACTTCTACTAAATCGTCTTTTAAAATAAATAAGAATAATACAGCAAAATAATAGATTTAAAATATAAAAATTGGGGAGTTTCTGGCATTCTCCTTGAACTTGACAGAGCACTGCTTCTTTGTTCGATTTCCCATCTGCCCAGGGATGAAGCGCAGTGCCGCTGGGTCAGTGTAAATAAATCTCTTTTTTCTGTGAGACGAACACCCCTCCACACTATATTCCAGAAATATCGATTCTCCGAGGCCACTCTTGTGCACTGGAACAGCACACATACAAATGCTGCTCTGGTGTGAGCTCCAAGTAACTGAGAAAAGCCTGGAATTGTCTATCCTGGCATACAGCTCACTACCGTTTAGGCAACCTTTCTTTGGCAATCAGTATCTTGAATTTATGCCAGATCGTAAAAGCAATTTGGTGGAGAAAAGCGATTCTAAGTAGTACAGCCAAAGCTATATCGTGTTCGTGATACTTAAAATTCCTTGCAGCTGGACACCTATCACAGAACATGAGACAGGCTCACATCTTCCCCGCACAGGGCTACTTCTAGATCTAATCAGTGGACGGGGAGGCCCTGCCAGTAATTTCTAAACCACATCAACTTCTCTAAAGGCAAAAGCCGGGAGAGCATCAGCAGGCAGTCTCAGGTCCCTGGAGGAGAGCAGCACGTCCCCACCTGGTCCCGCACCGCGTCTGCTTCCGACGGCGCACGGCGGGGGTTCCTCGAGCACTGGAAGGAAGACACGGGCTCCAGTCACATCCCTGCTTTAGACAACCCCTAGTCAGCCTGGTTTTAAGTGGCAGCGCGCAACTCAGAAAAGAGAGACGGGAAGGGTAAGGTCAGCACGGCAGCTGGGCACAGGGGGCTGACCGGGAGGCCCCGAGGGACCGTGCGACTCCGGGTCCGCCTCAAGTCCCAGGGCCGCGGTCAGCAGCGCAGCACGCTCCCGGCTTGTGAGGCACAGGCAGGAGACTCCGAAATAACACCTCTGAGAAAGCCCCCAGATTGGTGCAAATTTTCAGCAACAGCAAGTGGCCTCTGCGTATTTCTAAGGAGGCTCGGGTGAGCAGGAACCCGGGAGGCCAAGAAGGAAACATGCAAGTTGTGACAAGCGTGCTCTCTAATCCCGACGTCAGCTGCTGGGACATCGCGTGCCCCGAGCCCCGCGATGCATTTGTGCTGTGCTGGTAGCGCGTTTTATCGTTCCTCGTGCTGGCAGTCAGTACACGGCCAGGCGGCCGTTTTGTGAGAAACGCGAGGGAACCGCTGGGTTTAAGCTAAGCGCTTCCCTGGCGGCCTCGGTGCCGCAGTGCTGGCAGCGTGGAGCCAGAGCGGCGGACGCGGGGCGCTGCGCGACGACACGTGCGACCCGTAAGAGATGCAGCAGAGTCTGTGGACTGCGGGCCGGGCTCCTGTCGGGGCAGCGGTGGCTCCTGCCCACGGCCGGGTTCACGGGGCAGGTCAGCAGGACATCGATGGACAGATTCTGTGCGAGCCGCCATCAGCACGCTGCTCCTCAGCCTCGGCCGGTGAGTCTGTGACAGGCAGGGCCCCTGGTTTGAGGGACACCACACAGTCCTCGGGCGCTAACGACCCTCAGCGCTGTGTGATGAGCGCAGTGTGAATGCTGGGCCCTCTGCGCTCTGCCTTCCCGGGCGTCAGCCTGACTTCAGCCTTTAGCCGGGATGTGCGTTTCGCAAACAAAGGAATAAGGTAAGAGAGGCCGCAGCTCCGAGCCCCCGGGGGAGGAATGACTGCAAGGCGCTGAGACGCCATGAGCGTGAAAGGCCCACAGAGGTGGCCAAGTGTCCCGGGTCACTGCTTCAGTTTTGTTTTGTTTTTTTTTTGCGGTACGCGGGCCTCTCACTGCTGCGGGCTCTCCCGTTGCGGAGCACAGGCTCCGGACGCGCAGGCTCAGCGGCCACGGCTCACGGGCCCAGCCGCTCCGCGGCACGTGGGGTCTTCCCGGACCGGGGCGCGAACCCGTGTCCCCTGCATCGGCAGGTGGACTCTCAACCACTGCGACACCAGGGAAGCCCACTGCTTCAGTTTTTAATGAAAATCTTACTTTCCCAGAGGATACATTTTCATACACAGGGCCTGCTGTCTTTTGGCTCCTGGGCCTGAGAGTTGGAATTAATCTGCATTGACTGACTCACGTCAGAAATTCACAAAAAGAATTTGTTTATTGCCACAGAGCAGAGGAACCATCTAAATGTGCACCCTGGCTGGAGCACCTTATCCGCACCATTGTAAAGCCCTGTGTCTGAGCGGGTTCTGTTTTTTTGTGAAGGTCCCCCAGAGAGGAACGGGATGGAAGACGACAGGGAATGTCCTCCATGGGGTGAGAGCAGGGCAAGCGGCCACTCCGAGAACACGAGTGTCTGACGCTGACATCCAGGGAGCAAGCGGAGAGGTGGGCGGAGTCTGTAAACTGCTCTGGGGGTTCTGCACTTTTGATCCCATCACAGCACTAGTAGGGGACACGAGGACAACACGAGGGGGCTTTAGGTCTCTGCAGACGCTCTTGGTGCTCCCATGCCAGAATGGTGGCACCCACACACAGCGCCAGCTCCCCCAATACAGCATAACCAGCATCGCAACTGCGCCCCTGTAACGTGCTTGCGTGCCACATGGCAGCTGGAGTATTAATCCGTACGGGGGAAGCCCGCAAACTACATACTAGGCAGTGAGTGGATAAGAGACTTAAAAGGCAGTATATTTATAGAATGAAATAAGCATCAGAGTACGGTGAAATAATCTCTAGAGAAAAATATTTATAATACATTTGGATAAAAGATGAAAAAAATCAAATTAAGTAATGCTTTAAAATAGTAATATTTGACACTTTCAAAGTATGCTAAGAAATAAAAAGTATTACAAGAGAGTACTACAAACAAATTCCTAGGCAGACAACCTAGCAAGACTAAATCATGAAGAGGGAGAAAATACGAACTGACATACAACTAGTAAAAATACTGAATCATTCATCAAAAACCTCTCAACAAATAAAAGCCCTGGATCGTATTTAAACTTTCAAAGAAGAATCAACACCAAACTCTTCCAAAAAAATAAAAAGTAAGGAACACTCTCTAACTCATTCTATGAGGTCAACATTATCCTGATACCAAAGCCAAATAAAGACACTGCAAGAAAAGAAAAATATAAATCAATATCCCTTAAAAATATTGATGTATAAATCCTCAACAACATGTTAGCAAACATAACTCAGTGGGGTATTAAAAGAATTATACACTATTAACCAAGTGGGATTTATTCCTGGAATTTAAGGATGGTTCTACATACAAAAAATGATCAATGTAATAAAATGCTTTAAGAAAGCGAAGAGGGGAAAAAAAATTACAAGATCATCTCAATTGATGCCAAAGAAGCGTTTGACAAAATTCAACACCCTTTCATGATAAAAAAAAAAAAAAGAACAACACTCAGCAAACTAGGAGTAGAAGTAAATGACTTCAACCAAAAGGCCAAATATGAAAACCCACAGGAAACGTCACACTCGGTGGTAAAAGACTGAGAAAGCTTTTCTCCAAGACCAAGAAAAAGACAAGAATCCTTGTTTTTACCACTTCTACTCAACACACTATTGAACATTCTAGCCAGAGCAATCAGGTAAGAAAAAGAAGTAAAAGGCATTTAAATTGGAAAGGAAGAAGTAAGATTAGCTGTGTTTGCAGGTGACATGATCCTCTACGTAGAAAAACCTTAAAATTCCACAAAAAATTTTTAGAACTAATAATACGAATTCAACACAGTTGCAGGATAAAATATCAACATGCAAAAATCAGCTGTGTTCCTATACACTAACAATGAAAAATCTGAAAAGGAAATTAAAAAAAAACAATTCCAATTACAACAGCATCAAAAAATAAAATACTTAAGAATAAACTTAACCAAGGAGGTGAAAAATTATATGGTGAAAACTACAAAATGTTGCTGAAAGAAATTTTAAAAGACACAAATAAATGGCAGGACATCCCATGTTCATGGACTGTGATATTTAATAGTGTTAATATGTCAATACCACCCAAAGCAATCTACAGATTCAATGCAATCCCTATCAAAATCCCAATGACATTCTTTGCAATGCCTCCACTTTTTGCAGTGCTCCATTTATGAAAAAAAATCCATCCTAAAATTTATATGGAATCTCAAAAGACCCTGAATAGCCAAAACAAACTTGGAAAAGAATAACAAAATTGGAGGACTCAGACTTCCTGGTTTTGAAACTTACAAGAAAGCAGCAGTAATTAAAGCAACGTGATATTGGGGTAAAAACAGTAAAGACAGAAATACAGAACAATGGAATACAATAGAGAGCCCAGAATTAAACTCTCACATGTATGATCAAATAACTTTTGACAAGTGTGCCAAGACCACTCATTGGGGAAAGAACAATCTTTTCAACAAATGGTGCTGGGACAACTTTATATCCACATGCAAAAGGATAAAGTTGAACCTGTACCTTACATAATATACAAAAATGAAATCAAGATTGGTCAAAGACCTAACTGTAAGAGGTAAAACTGTAAAACTCTCAGAAGAAAACATAGGAGGAAATCTTCATGACATTGGATTTAGCAATGATTTCTTGGATATGACATCAAAAGCAGAGGTAACAAAACAATAAAAGAGTAAATTAGACTTTATCAAAATTAAAACCGTTTGCACATTAAAGGACATCATCAAGAAAGTAAAAAGGTAACCGAAGAATGGGAGAAATACTTTCAAATCACATAGCTTGTAAGAGATTAGTATATGGAATATATCAAGAACTCTCAGGCTCAATTTAAAAAAAAAGAATTTAAAAATGGGCAAAAGATATGAATAGATCTTTCTCCAAAGAAGATATATAAGTGGTCATTAACACATGAAATGAAGCTCAACATCACCAATCATTAGGAAAATGCAAATCAAAACCACAATGAGATACCACCTCATACCCCTTTGGATGACTATTACCCAAAAAAGCCCAGAAAATAATACGTGTTAGCAAAGGTGTGGAGAAATTAAAACCCTCGCTTGTGGGAATGTAAAACCACGCAGCCACTATGTAAAACAGTATGGCGGTTCCTCAAAAAGTATTGAAATCGTTGAAATTATTGAATTACCATATGACCCAGCGCTTACACTTCTGAGTATTTACCCAAAAGAAATGAAAGCCTTTCTGGAGTCCAGCCCAGGCTGGGAACTCGATAAACATCTGTGATGGGCGAGAAGGGACCTCCAGGAAGCGATCTGGATGGCAGCCCGTGGAAGAGGAAGGTTCCTGACCTCTCTCTTGCTACTGATGCTGTGGGGAAAGTTCACGACTGAGCTGTCAGGAACGGTCTCAGCATGGCCCGAAGGGATTTACGGAGGTTCATGTGAGGGGCCCCGTTTCAGGGCAGCTATAACCATCCAGTCTGGGGACCGTCTGTTGTGTGGACCATGGGGTCGGGTGAACCACGTGTGATGGTGACAAACCACCTGGCAGCGTGTGAAGTGGACGGGCAGACAGGTCCCAGGCTCTGTCTGCAAAGTGGGCGTGATGTGCCCTCCCCAGGACGGCAGGCGGATGCAGGTGTCTTCAGTCAATACCCACCCGCACCTCCCAGGCCGCGTGAGTGTAACTGTGGCCCCACGGCCAGCGCTGTAGCACAGACGGGCGCACAGGCTCCACCGCTGAGTCCAGCGGGGAGCGGACGAGAAACAGGCAAGTCTGTCCCGGGAAAGGAGAGATGAGTTATTGGAACCTCAGATACAAGGCTTTGGAGCCATCTGTGGATTTCACTTATTGAAGGCATGCTGTGTTCTAGGACTGAAATAATTAAGAATCGATTCAGTTGTATTATTTCTCTTTAAGCACCATGGCTGTGGTTAAGACTCAGTTCTTAAAAAGAATTATATGGGATACACGTTAAAGACATCAGTTCAGTTGCTAAATAGCCCATTAGCTTAGATTTAATTACTTCACATTTTCTCCGGGAATGTGTTCCATAAACATAAAGAATCCGCTCACAACCTTGCCTGAGAACAGTTCTGTCTTGGGGCACAAGTCCTGACACCTGACCTTTGGTCAGGGCCTCACACTCACAACCAAAGTGCGTGATGCCTTTTACAGCCAAGACCACTTCATTTAGCACCAAGAGAGAAAGTCCACGATGAAGAGGCCAAATCAGTATTAATTCTAGTCACTAAGTGGTTTCCACGTACCTTTCCAATTTGACAGCAGTGATCGCCACGTTGATGAGAGCAATTTCTATGATTAAATCCTATTTATATGTTATTTGTCCTGGTTAAGTTTGAACAATATATATTTTTAAGTGAAGACTATTCTTAACAGATCTTATTCCACATCTGTAAGAGGCAGTTAAGGGAACTATCATTCGGGAGAAACCCACCCTCTCCTGGCCTTCCCTCGGCCGTGCCTCACCAGCTCCCCACAGCACTGGGGGCGGAGTGCTGAGTGCTGGGCTGGCTCCCCGCCCACCCCCTGGGCCCCAGCGCCAGGGTCCCCAGCATCCTCGTCCTGTGAGGACGCCAGACTAGCCCGGGCTCCAGCCTGCGCGCACAGTGGGATCACTTGAGAGTCTGGGGTGCAGAAGCTCAGCTCCACCGCCTGCAGCCTGATTCCTGAGTTTGGGGTCTGGACATCCGCATTTAAAAAAATCTTCCCCAGCTGGACAGCCGCATGTAAATCAATGAAGTTAGAACAGTCCCTGACAAGATACACAAAAAATAAACTCAAATGGCTTAAAGACTTAAATATAAGATAGGACATCATAAAACTCCTGGAAGAGAACACAGGGAATACATTCTCTGACTTAAATCATACCAATGTTTTCTTAGGTCAGTCTCCCAAGGCAGTAGAAATAGAAGCAAAAATAAACAAATGGGACCTGATCAAACTTACAAGCTTTTGCACAGCAAAGGAAACCATAAGCAAAACCAAAGACAACATACAGACTGGGAGAAAATATTTGCAAATGATGTGCCTTACAAGGGCTTAATTTCCAGAATATACAAACAGCTCTTACAACTCAAAAACAAAAACAAAACTCAAAAACCAAACAACCCAAACAAGATAATGGGCAGATGACCTAAATAGACATTTCTCCAAAGAAGATACACAGATGGCCAACAGGCACATGAAAAGATGCTCAACATCTCTAATGCAAATCAAAACCACAATGAGGTACCACCTCACACCAGTCAGAATGGCCATCGTTAAAAAACGTCAACAAATAATAAATGCTTGAGAGGGTGTGGAGAAAAGGGAACCCTCCTACACTGTTGGTAGGAATGCAAATTTGTTCAACCACTGTGGAAAACAGTATGGAGGTTCCTTAAAATACTATAAATAGAGTTGCCATATGATCTTGCAATCCCACTCCTGGGCATATATCCAGAGAAAACTCTAATTCGAAAAAATACATGCACCCCAATGTTCACTGCAGCACTATTTACAATAGCCAAGGGCAGATGACCTAAATAGACATTTCTCCAAAGAAGATACACAGATGGCCAACAGGCACATGAAAAGATGCTCAACATCTCTAATGCAAATCAAAACCACAATGAGGTACCACCTCACACCAGTCAGAATGGCCATCGTTAAAAAACGTCAACAAATAATAAATGCTTGAGAGGGTGTGGAGAAAAGGGAACCCTCCTACACTGTTGGTAGGAATGCAAATTTGTTCAACCACTGTGGAAAACAGTATGGAGGTTCCTTAAAATACTATAAATAGAGTTGCCATATGATCTTGCAATCCCACTCCTGGGCATATATCCAGAGAAAACTCTAATTCGAAAAAATACATGCACCCCAATGTTCACTGCAGCACTATTTACAATAGCCAAGACATGGAAGCAACCTACGTGTCCATCGACAGATGAACGGATGAAGAAGATGTGGTACATATATACAATGGAATACTACTCAGCCATAATAAAAGAATGGAAAAGCGCCGTCTGTAGCAACATGGATGGACCTAGAGATTATCAGGCTGAGTTAAGTAAGTCAGACAGAGAAAGATAAATACCGTATGATATCACTTACATGTGGAATCTAAAATGTGACATAAGTGAACTTACATACAAAACAGAAACAGACTCACAGAGATAGAAAATAAACTTACGGTTACCAAAGGGGAAGGGTGGGGGATAAATTAGGAGTTTGGGACTAAGATATATACACTGCTATATGTAAAACAGATAACCAACAAGGTCCTACTCTATAGCACAAAGAACTGTATTTAATATCCTGTAATAACCTATAATGGAAAACAACATGAAAAAGAATATATATACGTATGTATACCTGAATCACTTTGCTGTACAGCAGAAACTAACAAAACACTGTAAATCAACTATACTCCAAATAAATAAATAAAAATAAATAAAGTAAAATAAATTTAAAAATCTTCCTAGATGATTCTTAAGAGCAGCAAGAGGATGGTCATTACGACATTAAGATGCTTGCTGGCTGTAACTTGTGGTTCTGACCGCTACAAAAATGAAAGGGTCGCCTGACTTAGTCAAGACAGTAAAAGCTGAGGACAGCTTGGCCTTGCAAGGAATTAATCAATTTGGAGTTAAACTGATTGCATTTGAAGCTTTCCACGCCGGCAGTCAGTTAGCTTGGTCAAACGGTCCAGTCAGCGACCCTGGGCAGGACAGAGTGGCCTTGGGTATGTCTCCCCCCGACCCCCTCAAAGTCCAGAGCCGACCGTCTTCCCCACCGGGAGCTGCTTCCACCCACACCAGCCTGGGATGCAGCTACCTCCGTCCCAGCACGACTGTCCCGCCCCACTTCGGCTGCCCCACCTCCACCAGCCCTGGCAGCCTGTCACCACCTGCACTCTGTGACCGTCCTCCTCTTGCCTGTTTCTTAACCACACGTGTGGGTCTGGGATTGGGTTTGCCGGCCCTTTGTTCTCTGCAAGTCAGGTCACAATACGATGCATCTTGCAAAGAGGGGACCTTTGAGAGTGGATGCTGCCCAGGGATGAGCCAGGACCGTCCCCCCGAAACTGGACATGTGGTCACCCCATCCGTAGGCGACACGTCTTCACTCAACTGGAAGTTCAGGAGTCACCTGCTAAAACCCGGAAAATGAGCTCCATGGAGGAACTTTAGAGTAAGGAGGTGGACTTGGGGGGGATGCGGAACAGGAGCTGGTATCCTGCAAGCGCCCCCTTTGCGCTAAATGCTTACTTAGCACTCACACGGGAGACAAGCACCGTCACACCTCATCACTTCCGACTTGCAGCTTTTCATATTTCAACGTTTCTGCACTCAAGATGCATCTTATCCACTGCCAATGGCAAGACAGTTCGGGAATGGGAGCCCTTCTCTTGAGGGCACACGAAGTGCAGGTGTGTCTCACAGATGGCCAGGCTGGGATTGGATGAGCTACGACGACATGGACACACATCCCACAGTGAAGGTCAGGTAACTCCCCCAGGTTCACACAGTTAAAAGTGGCGGAGCCAGCGTTCAGATCAAAGTCAGCCCTGCCTGGAAAGTTGGGGTGTTTCCCCCCCACACCGGTGATGACTCTGGGTCCCACTCAACTCACCCCACGCCCCTGCTCTTCAGGCTGGCGGGTCCCTGTGATTCAGAGCTAGGGGCGATCAGGGCCCAGGAAGGTTTCCAGCTCTCAGAGGATGGAGTCGTGGTTTGTCACCTTCGTTCTCTCCATTCTCTTCCGTGCGCACGTCGCCGCGGGGCTCTACCCCACACCCCTCTGATGCTCAGATAACACAGCCTTACTTTTTGTCTTTCTGAAGATTTCCGAGCTTTAAAAACAGGAGGCCCCTAATTACCAAAAACTTAAAGCACACTTCCCAAAACATCTCCTAAGGAAGACCACAGAAAATCCACACCCCCAGCACCTCCACCAGCCCTGAATCCCTCCCGTGTGCTGGGACCTTGGCAAAGCCTGGGGAACGGCCTCCACTGGGCCACGTGTGAGGGTCTTAGCCTTGTGGTTTCACCACCACGGAGACAGGGAGGTTGGGGTAATTCACAGGCAGGTGACAGGAGAGCCAGTTCACCTGGAGGCCCGCCGCCAACACGAGCGCCACAGCAACGCGCCGCTCCTGAGAAGAGTCACTCGGTGCCCATAAAATCTCCTGGGATTGGTCTGCAAGCACGTGCCGTCTGTTATTCGCGGGACAGCTCTGTGTGGCCGTGGCCCGCCGGTTTTCCTGGAAAGAAGAGGTCTGCGGCCTGGTCCCTGATAACATCTCCCCTCCTCCTCCTCCGCTTCTTACCATCCTCCTCGGCATCCTTCCCAAAAGGGTCTGAATTTGAAAAGTCCCGGGTTTGAACGTGTGTTCACACCCTAACAAGTTACCACAAACCTAAAGCAGCAGAAACGTCTTGGTCAGCACGCGCGGCGGGGCTGGGTCCCTCCGAGGCGCCAGGCGAGAATCCACGTCCAGCCTTCTCCATCTTCCCCGGGTTCCCGCGTTCGGGGGCACCTGGCCCACCACTCCACCGCCGAAGCCGGCGAGGCTGCATCTCTCGGGGCCTCCTCCCGCGGCTGCCCCCTTGCCTGTAAGGCGCCCGGAGCTCATGCTGGCCTGTGGGCATGAGCCCGATCACGGGGCCCCGCCTGAATCACACCTGCGGTGCCCACGCGCCACGCGTGGGCACCCGCTCTCGGCCCCCGGCGATCAGGATGAGGGCGCCGGCGAGGTGCTTCTCCCACCCAGAGCGAGAGGGCATTTCGTGGACAAAGCAGACGCGCTGCCGGTCCCTGAGCGAAGGGTCCTGGTCCCCCAGAAAGGAGATGGGCAGCCACGCGGCACCCTCCTGCTCACCCGCTCACGGCAGTGGGGGCTTGTTATTCAGTGGACAGTCGTTCCTGCAGGCGTGAGACAGAGCCTGGGGGTCAAGTGCACACGGCCCCTCGGAGGTGATGAGCGCCAGGCGGCCTGCCCTCTCAGCCCCCTCGATCACCGACCGAGCTTCGCACCGCCAGGGCTTCAGGGACACACCGATCGCAGACCGGATGGGGAAGGGACGTGAAACCTCTGTGCGGAGCTGAGCCCCTCTCGTGTAGCGGGAACCGTGGTGACAACGTGAGCTGCTCCCGTCTGTTAGACCTTTAAAAGGCGGAGGGTTGGCTGGGACTGGATGCTGGGCAGCGGGGCTGTGGGCCGAGGCGCCTGCAGGTGGACGCAGGGGCAAGGCGCCCGCTGCTTGCAACCGAGCCGGCTATTTAGGAGGAGACCCGCCGTTCACTGTGTCAGTTACGCCCCCAAAGCTGCTGGACGCAGAGAGGAAGCAGGACAAAGGAACGAGGGAGGGGATGGAAACGGAAAGGAACAGCAGCAGCCTGCCTCCTGTGGAGAAGACAAACTTGCCTTGGGCTGAATTATCAGGAAAAATAAAGCTAAACACAAATAATAAAGGACGCACATCGCCTCCTCCACCGAAGCACCAAATTTCAGACCCGCCCTCTGTTTTTCAAGGCCCCAAACCAGCAGCCACGGAGGCGACGTATGATTCTAAGCTGCGTAAATGAGATATAAGGCGGGGGGTGGGGGCCGGGGCTCGCTGGGTCAGCTCTGTTACAGGACGGTCAGCTCCAAGAGTTTTAACGCCACATCATTCAGAGCATGCGTCTTTAACGCCTCGGACACTCAGGACCAGGGGCAGCGAACTGTCGGGCAGGGGCGCCCTCCCGGCCTGGGCAGGTGCCCTCAAAGGCAGATTAAAAACCGCTGCCTGACCTTCCGTGGTTCATAAAGCACCTTTGCCCACCTTACACCGTTGAACTCAAATTAACCGTGAGAAGTCGGCATTACAGGCCCAGCCCTCATCTCCAAGGCCCGGACACGGTCGGGGACACAGAAGGTCCTGAGAGGCACGGTTCCACCCACCTTCAGCATGCTCCGTGGACGGGGGTCTGGGCCGCACCCCAGACGCTGGCACTGACTTTCCTGCAGCAGAACAGGCCAGGCTGTGGGCCGTGGTCAGCACGGAGCTCACGGCAGTTGAGGGCGTTTGCTGCGCGGTGGGCCCTAAGAAGATGCTTGGCTTCCAGGGGCTTCTCGAGTGGATAATCAGGAGGGCAAGGTTGCGCGTGAGGACGGGGGCAGGGGGCCAGCTCGTTCCCGTTTCCAGAGGCGCTAACCGGGCCTCAGAAGTCAGGGCTTCTCCAAGGTGACTGTGATTTGGAGCCAGGGTGATCAGAGCCCATGGAAGTTTCGAGTTCTCAGAAAAGCGGGTGACTTTCTTGGCCTCCATTTCTCCTCTTTCTCGGAGGCTGGAGGCTGGGCCAGGCCCTCCCGGGCCCTCACCCGACTCTCCAGCTCTGCGTGTCCAGGGCCATCAGCAGAGACGGAGGATCTAGGCCTCAGGATGTAGCCTAGCAGTTGTGTTGTCTTGTTTTTCCGAGTGAATCCCTGATGTCATTTCACTTATTTTATTTCCACGCGTATAGTGAAGAAAGAAAGAAAGAAGAAGACACGAAGTGCCAGGAGGACGTCAAGCAGACGCTCTTGCGGGAGCTGCTATCACATCCCGGGGAGGTCAAGCCAGCGGCAGCCGAGTCCCTGCCCGGCCCTCAAGGCCGCCCTGGGGAGACGCCTCCTTCCCGAGCTCGGAGGAAGCTGCCGAGAACAAGCGACAGACCACCCTGTCCCATAAGCCACATGGTCATCTCCCTTTTAAATCTGTTCTTGTTTAATCTTTTAATCCAGGCTAAATGATGAGTCTACACACCCCCCGCCAAGAAGAGGCGCATCAGGGCTGCCCCCGGTCCCCCCTCCCCGTCGGGTCCCCACTGTCCAGCCCTGGGCTCTTTCGGGCTGAAGTGGAATCACAGCAGGGAAGGTCTGCCCTGGGTGGGTGGGCACTGACCGGCCAGCGCTGGGGCCGGGACTGCCTGCATTTCATCAGACCGCCCGAGGAGATCTCTAGGGACCAGGTGGTAACCATGGAAACGAGGAAGCACGAATAGAGAGGAGAGAGCCTTGGAAGGAAGGTCTGAGAATGTGGCCTGCATGTGGGGACCGGAGGGGGCAGCCCTGGGGCTCCAGTGGCCGGTGGAAAGGGTTCCTGGAGCAGCCCCGGAAGCTTGGCGGGTCAGCTTTCAGGCGGATCGCACAGACGGCGGGGAGGCACCCGGTGGAAATGTCCATAAAAACGGCCTGGAGCTCGTAGGTGCCGAGAGGGCTGGGGGCGCAGGTCTGCGGAGCAGTGAGGGGTCCCCGCGGGGCTGAAGGGAGAGGGCCAGGGCAGGACACAAGGAGCAGCCAGGACGGGAGGCCGCGAATGGGGGGCGGTCCATGGAAACGGCCGCCGGGGCCACTGCAGACGCAGGGCTGGGCCCGGAAGCACGCAACCTCCATTAACATTCTGTGCGGTCACGGCGCGACCCGCTCAGCTCTTCCGACGAGGGCGCACAGCAGGGAAATCATAATCTGGGGGTAGTTTCAGCGAATTCGCCCCCTCTGCCGCAGGGGCTCCCAGAGCTCAACGCACACGCCCAGAGACAGCAGAGCCGGGGAGACGCGGGCCGAGCCCCAGGCCCTCTGCCCAGGGTCCCCACCCTGACTGCCCAGGAGGTGACGGTCACCGCGGGCAGGGAGTCCCCGTCTCCACTCCCGACCAAGGACACGATGTTACGAGGAGAAGCGAGCCCAGGCGGCCTTGGGCAGCGAGCGCCCGGTGAGCCGGTCCCGCCAGGCCCGAGCGTGGAGCCCCGTCCGCCTGACGTCTGGGTGGCCGTCCCTGCCCGCACGCTGCCCCCTCCCACCCCCACCCACCGAGTTCAGAGGCTGCTCGCGCCCCAGGCGGGCGCCCGGGACAGCAGCTCGGAGGTCCCGGCACAGCGGCCGCGGCGTCTGCTCTCGGCCGCACGGGGCGGCTGCACGGTGGGCACACCCCCTTCGGTGCTTGTCCCCGTGGTTTCTGCCCCCATTCGGAGGGGCTGCAGCTCAGCCCCCGTGGCGGCCACGCTGCCTCTGCAGAGCACCCTCTGGCCGGTCCCGGCTCCGCCTGCTGTGCAGGGCCCTTCCCAGGCCACGTCCAAGTCGTCCTGCCCTGAAGACATCAAACTCCAGGCCGCCTTCTGGCTCATCCGCCCGGCAAACTCCCCGCCATCGCTGGAAGCAGGAGAAGTTTCTTCTGTCCTATAGGCCCCGAGACAATCCTGGGGGGTCACCCCTGGCCCCCCGCCTCGCCCCGGGCGTCTCCATCTCAGCTTCTGTGCCACATGGTCCTCACTTATCTTGTGTGTGGTGCTTCCTCCTTGGGTCCCCCAGAAAAGGGACCATGTCATGTTCAACTCTGCGTCCCCTGAATACCTAACGCAGGGCCTCGTGCACAGTAAACACTTGAATTTGCATTTAATATTTTTTGAAATGAATAAATGAATTTTTAAACATCAACCCCTCAAAAAACTTATGTTTTTCTGACCCATCATGATCCCAAATTTGAGTACTTCTGGGAGAAAAAGGAATCGAAAACCAAACGCCAGCTGGTAAGTCCGGGGACTTGTTTCACTCAAGTTCACCAAGTTCAAATTGTACACTCAGAACAGAGACACTCAAGCTGGTGGATTTTTTTGAAAGCTCTTGCTGTAATGAGTAAAGATCTCTGAGTTTTCAGCACCACTTGGAAGTAATGGCCTAATCATTATTAATTCCTCTGGTATTTCCTATGATAACATTAATCACAGCAAAGTCATCTGGTGTAAATGGAAAACCGCAGGCACTCCTGCAACATTCCCCAGCAATCCCGCATTAATTAACCCGAGCATCTTGTAAAAGTGTCACCGTGCCTTACGATTAAGCGCGCTCCTCGTACACTTTGATTAAGACACAAATCCCGAGCCGATGAAGAAGAAAATCAGGGAGGAAAGAAACACACACCCTATTGGTGTCCGCTGAGGAAAGCCTCGGCAAGGTGGCCCAGGCTCCACCACCTGCGGCCACACTGGCTGCTGGGACCGAACTCCCCAAGGGAGGTGTAGACTGAAAACACCTTTTCCTGGACTTTATTAACTTCATAGGTACAGAAGCAGTTTAAAAACGTGTAGTAAACACTGCAGTGAAATAAACGAGGATGATTCACAAAGACACACGCTCAGTGTACGTGAATGATACACACGAAGGCAGAGATTGATATGCAAACTTATATCAAGGTACAGAAAACATCTTTTTTACCACTTAAGGTACGTGTTCAATTTGCAGACGATAAATTGCATGCCACCTCATTCAGGAGCACAATTTTCCCCAATGACTGGCGTTTGGCTGTCGAGGTGCAGAGAGGAGCGTATCACGGGGCCGCACAGCTGCAGTGTAGAGGCATCATTACAAGAGGGTCCCCAGCAAATGGCATGCCACAGCCCTCACAAAAGCCGTGTCAGAAGCCACGTCAATCATCCCATTTCTTTTTTCTGCTGGTTCTATGCGCGTCTTTCATATGCGCGTCTTTTTAGGGATGACAGACGCTCAGAGGCGCCGGGAATGAGCGAGTCATGCCCCGGATCTTAGAGGGCGAACCCGGAGCCACCTGACAAACACCCAGGACCAGAGAGAGTAGGCCGACACCGTCCAGACAGCAGAGGCAGGCTGTGGTCCCTCTGGGGAAACCCCTGGGATGTCATAGCACGAGAACGGGGGCCCCGCAGAGCTGCACCCCGGGCAGCAGAGCGGGATGGACGCCCGAGCCCCGCACCTGCCTTGGGGTCAAGGAGTGGGTAGCAGGCTTCCAACAGGACAGCCCTGCCTGGCCTCCTTCGGCTGATGGGCCGATGGGATGGACACACGTATCTAGTTACTGCTGTTAAACCCTTGCTGTGCCTATTTTACAAATTAAACTGTGTCACAGGTGTGCACACAGGAGAAACATAGTATATGTGGGGTAGGTACCACCATCCGTCTCAGGCATCCACAGGGGCTCTAGGAACCATTCCCCTGCAGATAAGGCGGGAGGCGGCACATCATTTAGAAACTTTACAAAATAACCATAGGCTTTACAGAGGAGACTTGCACGGGGCTGGGCTCCCCGTGAGAGATGTAATAACCGTTGAGCACCACTTAGTCCATAACCAGCAACCGGTCTGCAACAGCCGAGGATGCTGGGAGGCTGCCCCTGGGTCTCGCTCAAAGCTACAACGGCTTCCTTAAATATCGAATGCCCAGC
Organism: Physeter macrocephalus; assembly: GCF_002837175.3. Taxonomy (NCBI): domain Eukaryota; kingdom Metazoa; phylum Chordata; class Mammalia; order Artiodactyla; family Physeteridae; genus Physeter; species Physeter macrocephalus. Next base: position 845,746 of record NC_041218.1, on the reverse strand, counting down.
TTCCAGGTCATGGGCAGGTGCACGTGTGTGAGACGATAAAAAGCGTTGTTAAGGTTTTTCAAATCTGTATTTATTTTTAATGCCAATGGAAAATAAAAAAAGAAAACAAAGATAAAACAATTTGTTTTGAAAAGAAGACGAAGAACAGAAACCGGAAATACATTTCGGAGGGCTCACTCGCCAGCTGCACTAAGAGCCTTTGGCGAGCTTTTCTGTGCATAATTACTGAAGGACACACACATAACGAGATCTCTCGGGCGGCCGCTCTTTACGCGGGAGCCCAGCGCCCCGGCTTCACAGGAAGCCTCGGCCGCCCTCGGGTCTTCCGACGGGCATGCCCCGGAGACAAGCCCAGTGCGGCCAACCTCGGGCCCCGATCTGCGGGCAGTTCCTCGAGGCTGCCCTGGGGAGTGGGCCCTGGGCCCGCGCGGCCGACCTGCCTGAGGCGGCAGGACCCGGGGCGTCTGCTTTGGAGACGGAGCGAAGGTCCGAGGACGAGGCCCTTCGTGGGCAGAGAGTCGGGGCGCCTCCCACTCAGCCCTGCCCTCAGACGCCGCGACGTCAGAGGGACATGTGGTTTCAGCCGCCAGAGATATGGCTCCTTGGGGCGGGACCCCGACCCCAGGGGATGGGGAAGGGCGGGCAGAGCTTGCGGGAGGAGCCGGCTGTCTGATGACCGAGAAGGTCCTGGGCCGAGGGAGGGCGTCCTGGGGAGCCTCGGTGCCCAGGCGGGCGGGGCCCCTGCACGGGGCACAGGGGAGCACCTGGCTGGCAGGGGCGGGCACGCGGTGCCTCGACGTCCTGAGGGTGAGAGCCCCTTTCATTCGTTCCCACCCACTGGGAGGCAGGCCCTGGGGGCAAAGGAGAAGGAACAGGCCCATCTGACGGAGGAAACCCAGGGCGCAGGGCCCGTGACGGCCTGAACGGCTCCGGAAACATGCAGCCCCCTCGGGGCTGGCGGGCGGGCAGACCCAGCCTGGACATCCCCCTCCACCCTCCACCAGCCAGACGCCCTCCGTCTGGGGCTCCTCACCGGCTCTGGCTTCCCCCGCCCCGGGTCCTGACTCGGCGTCTTGTGCCCGGGCTTCGGCGCTCCCCCGACCCCGTCCTGGCCACCGTGCCCAACACCACTTCCAAGCACCTCCCCACCCCCCGTCCGCTCCCGAGCCCCCGCCCTCTTTGAGGGACCACTCAGCAGTGCAGGCCCAGGCCGCCCCTCTGAGGGCCACATGCAGCTCCAAGGCCTCAGAACAGAAACCCTCTGCGCCTTTTTCATCTGAATTCACCCATTTCCACTGCCCTTCTTTCACATGTCCCGGTGCCTGGTGTGTGCCTGGTACCAGCAACGCTGAGATGGCTCCCGTCCAGAGGGGTTCACAGACAAGACGGAGACAAAGACGCCAGAGGCCTGAGCGCACGACGCAGGGCGTCAGAGCCGCGGCAGAGCAGACGCGCAGGACAGAGGGCGGGAAAGCAGGGAAAGGCTCCGGTGAGGTGCTCCTGGGCCGACGTGAGACACCGAGGGGGCACAGGCAGAGAGGCCAGACGTGGGGCTCGGCGGCGGGGGCCCCTGGATGGCCCGAGCCTCCATCGTCCTGGCCATCTGAGGCTGGCAGGGCGGTGGGGGGTGAAGCCGCCCCTCCTGACGAAAGGCAGCCTTCTCAGCTGCCCTCCCGCTCCCTGGCTCTGCTGGGGAGCCACCGCCCTGAAACGCAGCTCCGATCCTCACACCTTCCTGATCAAAGGTGCCCCTACCGCTTAGGTATGAACTGCACAGCCCGGGAGCCACGGCCTCCCCTTCCAGCCTCTCCTCAATGTCCCCGCACGCGCCCCACCGCGAGCGGGCGGCTTCCAGTCCCCGAGCGCCGTGCCGTCTAGTTCCCTGGTCCCGCGTCTCCGCCCTCACGGTCTCCCCAGTGGCCACCTTCTCCTCCCAGGTCTTCCGAGAGCCCCGGCCGGGAGTCAGTGTCCAGTGCTGGTGGCACCTCCACAGGATGCTACAAACCCGGCCTTCCCCTGGGTCCATAGTGCATGTACTGTCACTTCCTTACAGCGCCCGGGACCTGTTTCCTCCTCCCCGTGTCTTCCAGACCATCTAAGTGATGCCCCGAATACGACTCAAGCGCCTGATAAAAGTGAGCTAAATATTCTTTCATCAGATAATTAAGATAAAATGTTAAGATGTAATTAATAATAACTCTAATCTTTTGTTTTTAAAGGCATCTAAACCCATTTTACCTAGTTTATATTAAATTGCACGGTGGTGGGGAGCATTTTACGAAGTCCTTAGATAATATACATGTTTTTGCTTAAGCTCCAGAGTCACCAAAGCCAGATTTAGGGTAAGAAAAGTGAGTTGAATCGAATCAGAGGTCATTAACAAAGGTCACTGACATGTTATGAACTGCTACAGATTTCACCAAATTTCAAAGGCACATATAATTACTAACAGTAATAGTTTCAATCAAAAACTGTGAGCAGTTACGGAAAATGAAGCAGATTCAAGGACATGAACCAGAGGCAACAGTCCTGGCACCTAATTAATCAGTGGACTAATTAACGAAGGTGCATTGATCAAGCACAGCTACGAGGGCAGGTGGACCCCATGGGCAGGTGGCACCGAACTCCGTCAGCAGCACCTCTGATCGTCAGAGAGCAGATCAATAACTGAACAAGATAATTTCAGAGCCTGACACGGCTCTGAACCGAGTAAGGGGGTTGATCAGCAGGGCGGTGGGGGGGGGT
>NC_041218.1:825690-842688 GCF_002837175.3 Physeter macrocephalus | reverse complement strand
CAGCGTGTCTCCTACAGATTCAATGCCAGACAGGTTTTTAAAGGGAGGTGAATGGTGCTTCCGGTGGGTTTCCATTGTTACCACTGTTTGGGATAAAAGGGACGGACGGATGCCCGCGGGAGGCTGCAGGCAGCCCCGGGGTTTCCGGCTTCTGTCTGGTCCCGTCTCCCCTGATGAGGCTCCATGCTTTCCCTGCCTGCTCCTCAAGCAGCTCAGCTGGGAAAGGCTCGCGGAGTCGGTCCGTGTCGGGTGTGCACGGGACAATAACTTGTTATATTCATCACATTTTTCTTGACCTTCCTTTTCAGGGGCCAAGCCTCTCCTCCTAGATAATATAGATCAAAATCCTTCCCCAACAGAGAGGAATCACGGACCATCGGGGAAAATGCTGGTTGGCGCTCCGAGTCCTTCACTCCCGAGAAGGCTTTGAGCTCCAGTGTGCTGAGTTCCCAGCAAGGCAGCTGTTCCTTCAGGCCCACAGCTATAACGTTTGTGAGAATAATAGGAAGGTATTAATTTCGGCAACTTGAATAAAACTCTCAAAGTCACAGACCCAGAAAAACAGAAACCGGAGCTAAACTTCTCTCAAAGCTGAGAGTTGATCACACCGCATACATTTTCAAGGACTGACGCTTTATAAAACGGGAGAGAATTCTTCAGCCTTCCCAGATTCCCTCCGGAACCACACGCTTTTTCACTCCTTCTTCAAATATGCCCTCCTGCCCTTGCCTCCCACTTCTCTCAGGGCGCAAAGCAGTGTTCCACACTTGATGAGGTCAATGCTCGCTCTGCGGAATGACCATCGTGCTTTCTCCATGCCCCTGCGGCACAGCCACTAGGGACAGAGCCTCAGGGTGGGCCTGGCTCCGTGCTCTGAGCCACTCTCATCTTCACGAGCGCCCGATGAGGCTGGATGTCTCTGCTCCATTACACACAAAGGGGCCTGAAGGTCGGGGAAGCATGGTGGCTTTTGCTCAAGCTTACCCAGCTAGGATGCTGCTACAGCCAGAAAATGGACCACATGTGCTTGGGGTTATTCCTTCCCGAGTCCCCAGCGCACCCCCACTGTTGGGCTTATGCGTTTACCACCCCCATGGCCCTGTGAGTGCCTGGGCAGAAGAGACCATTTCTTTTTCTTTGTACACTAAGAATCTACCACAGGACCCGGTACACAGTAGGTGGTCAATGAATGTCTGCTGAATGGATACAAAAGGAAAAAAATTTCCAATATTTGAAATACTCAAAGGAGATGACGAGACATTACTTATGTAAGCAGAGAAAGAAATTCCCAACAGAAAGACGCGTTAACTATAAAGTATAGTTTAAAAAATATTATCCTTGGTTTTCTCTGGAAAAACCACCACTCTTTACAACTATAAACATGAGAAAACACTCTTTGCATAGCTGTGGCTGAAGCAGCAATAACAACAGAAATGGTGGTAATGATGATGGTGAGAGTGGTGATGATGGTAATGGTGGTGCTGATGCTGGTGATGGTGGCGATGATGATGATGGTGATGGTGGTGATGATGGTGGTGATGGTGATGATGGTGATGATGGTGGTGATGATGGTGATGATAATGGTGGTGATGATAGTGATGATGGTGGTGATGATGGTGATAATGGTGGTGATGGTGGTGGTGATGATGATGATGGTGGTGATGGTGATGATGATGATGATGGTGATGATGGTGGTGGTGATGCTGATGGTGATGATGGTGATGATGGTGGTGACGATGGTGATGACGGTGATAACGATAATGATGAAGATGTTAGTAGCAACACTGTCTTGCTGAGTGTTCGCTACGTACTAGTCATTATTCTAAGTTCTTACATCATATTTAACTCGTCAAAATCCTATGAAGGAGGTACTATCCTAATCCACATTTTGTAGATGGAGAAACTGAGGTAACTTGTCTAAGGTTACTCGGTCAATGTGTAGAAAAGCCAGCATCTTAACCCAGGCAGCCTGACTGCAGTGGAATATTACCTTTTTAGCTCCTTTCTTTATTATCGCTATGTGTGGAGTTTTTACGATGTCCACAAATTGCTCGATGCTGTTCCCTTCAAGAGGTGGAGCCAAATTCCCCTCCTCTGGAGTGTGCCCTGGACTTAAAACCTCATGTCCAATGAATAGAATAAAATGGAAGAGATTAGGTCGTAAAAGGTGCTGGGCTTCCTGTAGCTCTGTTTCTCTCTTGGATCACTTGCTCCTGGGGCAGCTGGCTGCCCTGCCACGGGCATCCCTCTGGAGAGGTTCATGCGGTGAGGAACCATGGCCTTCGGCCAGCAGGTGTGTGAAGGTGCCATTTCAGAAGCAGATCCTCAGCCCTGGTCAAGCCCTCAGGTGAGACTCCAGCCTAGGCCCACAGCTTGGTGACAGTCTCCTAAGAGGCTCTGAGCCAGAATCATCTGGCTTAGCAGCTCCTGGATTTCTGGCCCACAGAAATTATCTCTGTGAGATAATAAATGCTTGTTGTTTTAAGCTGGCAAGTATGGGATAACTCATTATACAGCATCAGATAACGAATACAGTATATTCCTTAATGAATGAAAAAAGCTTCTAGAAAGGGTTGTAAAGGTCACTATTGAACATTCCTTAGCCTTTGTAATGTACCCTACTCTCATTAAAGTTCAATGGCCATCACATTTTGATAACCTGGTAAAAATTCAGCAGTGTTGAAAATGATGAGTGTATTAGCACATCACTGAGATTTTCCTGCAAAAGATGGGACTTGGTAACACAGTGATCAGGGTATTCCTTTTCTGCAGTCTGTGACTCTTAGACCAGTGGGTGAAGCTGGACACTGACAGTTATCCAGTATCTCTGCCTCTGGGTAGGAAAGTTCTTAAACCACACACTCTTTCTATTCCAGGGAAGACTATTCTTCAAAAATCTTAGAAATGGAGTCAAGTTTTCTCAAAGGCCAAATTAAACTACCCCAGCTCTTTGCAGAGGGGGAAGGGAGACGCCTAGGCCTGAGCCGCTCTTTTGCTGCATGCGAGGGTCAGCGCTGAGCCTATAGTGACCCCAAGAGACAGGTAGCCTCCCCTCCACCCGGGGAGCGGAGAGCAAGGCAGTGACACAACTGACCAGCATCCACTTTTCTGAGGTTAACAAACCAGCTAATACATTAAAAATTTTTTTTATTGGAGTATAGTTGCTTTACAGTGTTGTGTTAGTTTCTGCTGTACAGCAAAAATGAATCAGCTATACGTATAATATATCCCCTCCTTTTTGGATTTCCTTCCCATTTAGGTCACCACAGAGCATTGTGTAGAGTTCCCTGTGCTATACAGTAGGTTCTCACTAGTTATCTATTTTATACACAGTAGTGTATACATGTCAATCCCAATCTCCCAATTCATCACACCCCTCTTCCCCTCCTTGGTGTCCATACATTTGTTCTCTATGTTTGTGTCTATTTCTGCTTTGCAAATAGGTTCATCTGTACCATTTTTCTAGATTCCACATATATGTGTTAACATACAGTATTTGTTTTTCTCTTTCTGACTTACTTCACTCTGTATGACACTCTCTAGGTCCATCCAGGTCTCTACAAATGACCCACTTTTGTTCCTTTTTATAGCTGAGTAGTATTCCATTGTATATATGTACCACAAAGAATACATGGATATTCTTTATCCATTCCTCTGTTGATGGACATTTAGGTTGCTTCCATGTCTGGCTATCGTATATAGTGCTGCAGTGAACATTGGGGTGCATGTATCTTTTTGAATTATGGTTTTCTCTGGATATATGACCAGGAGTGGGACTGCAGGGTCAGATGGTAATTCTAGTTTTAGTTTTTTAAGGAACTTCCATACTGCTCTCAATAGTGGCTGTACCAGTTTACATTCCCACCAACAGTGCAAAAGGGTTCCCTTTCCTCCACACCCTCTCCAGCATTTACTGTTTGTAGATTTTTTGATGATGGCCATTCTGACCAGTGTGAGGTGATACCCCATTGCAGTTTTGATTTGCGTTTCTCTAATGATTAGTGATGTTGAGCATCTTTTCATGTGCCTCTTGGCCATCTGTATGTCTTCTTTGGATATTTTGGAGATTAATCCTTTGTCAGTTGCTTCATTTGCAAATATTTCCTCCCATTCTGAGGGTTGTTGTTTCATCTTGTTCATGGTTTCCTTTGCTGGGCAAAAGTTTTTAAGTTTCAGTAGGTCCCATTTGTTTATTTTTGTTTTTATTTTCATTACTCTAGGAGGTGGGTCAAAAAGATCTTGCTGTGATTTATGGCAAAGAGTTTTCCTCTAAGAGTCTTATAGTGCCCGGGCTTACATTTAGGTCTTGAATCCATTTTGAGTTTATTTTTGTGTATGGTGTTAGGGAGTGTTCTAATTTATTCTTTTACATGTACCTGTCCAGTCTTCCCAGCACCACTTATTGAAGAGATTATCTTTACTCCACTGTATATTCTTGCCTCCTTTGTCATAGATTAGTTGACCATAGGTATGCGGGTTTATCTCTGGGCTTTCTATCCTGCTCCATTGATCTATATTTCTGTTTTTGTGCCAGTACCATACTGTCTTGATTACTGTAACTTTGTAGTATACACTGAAGTCAGCGAGCCTGATTCCTCCAGCTCTGTTTTCTTTCTTAATATTGCTTTGGCTATTCAGGGTCTTTTGTGTTTCCATAAAAGTGTAAAATTTTTTGTTCTACTTCTTTGAAAAATGCCATTGGTAATTTGATAGGGATTGCATTGAATCTGTAGATTGCCTTGGGTAATATAGTCATTTTCACAATATTGATTCTTCCAATCCAAGAACATGGTATATCTCTCCATCTGTTTGTGCCATCTTTGATTAATTTCATCATATCTTATAGTTTTCTGAGTACAGGTCTTTTGCCTCCTTAAGTAGGTTTATTCCTAGGTATTTTATTCTTTTTGTTGCAGTGGTAAATGGGATTGTTTCCTTAATTTCTCTTTCTGATCTTTTGTTGCTAGTGTATAGCAATGCAAGAGATTTCTGTGCATTAATTTTGTATTCTGCCACCTTACCAAATTCATTGATTAGCACCAGTAGTTTTCTGGTGGCATCTTTAGGATTTTATATGTATAGTATCATGTCATCTGCAAACAGTGACAGTTTTACTTCTTCTTTTTCAATTTGTATTCCTTTTATTTCTTTTTCTTCTCTGATTGCTGTGTCTAGGACTTCCAAAACTATGTGGAATAATAGTGGCGAGAGTGGACATCCTTGTCTTGTTCCTGACCTTAGAGGAAATGCTTTCAGTTTTCACCATTAAGAATGATGTTTGCTGTGGTTTTGTCATATATGGCTATATGGCCTTTATTATGTTAAGGTAGGTGCCCTCTATGTGCACTTTCTGGAGAGTTTTTATCATAAATGGGTGTTGAATTTTGTCAAAAGCTTTTTCTGCATCTATTGAGATGATGGTATGGTTTTTATTCTTCAGTTTGTTAATGTGCTGTATCACATTGATTGATTTGCATATATTGAAGAATCCTTGCATCCCTGGGATAAATCCCACTTGATCATGGCGTATGATCCTTTTAATGTGTTGTTGGATTCTGTTTGCTAGTATTTTGTTGAGGATTTTTGTCTATATTCATCAGTGATATTGGTCTATAATTTTCTTTTTTTTGTGATATCTTTGTCTGGTTTTGGTATCAGTGTGATGGTGGCCTCATAGAATGAGTATAGGAGTGTTCCTTCCTCTGCAATTTTTTGGAAGAGTTTGAGAAGGATGGGTGTTAGCTCTTCTCTAAATGTTTTATAGAATTTGCCTGTGAAGCCATCTGGTCCTGGACTTTTGTTCGTTGGAAGATTATTAATCACAGTTTCAATTTCATTACTTGTGATTGGTCTGTTCATGTTTTCTATTTCTTCCTGGTTCAGTCTTGGAAGGTTATACCTTTCTAAGAATTTTCCATTTCTTCTAGGTTGTCCATTTTATTGGCATATAGTTGCTTGCAGTAGTCTCTTATGATCTTTTGTATTTCCGCAGTGTCAGTTTTAATTTCTCCTTTTTCATTTCTAGTTTTATTGATTTGAGTCCTCTCCTTTTTTTTCTTGGTGAGTCTGGCTAAAGGTTTATCAATTTTGCTTATCTTCTCAAAGAACCAGCTTTGAGTTTCATTGATCTTTGCTATTATTATCTTCATTTCTATTTCATTTATTTCCACACTGATTTTTAGGATTTCTTTCCTTCTACTAGATTTGGGTTTTGTTTGCTATTCTTTCTTTAGTTGCTTTAGGAGTAAGGTTAGGTTGTTTATTTGAGATGTTTCTTGTTTCTTGAGGTAGGATTGTATTGCTATAAACTTCCCTCTTAGAACTGCTTTTGCTGCATCCCATAGGTTTTGGGTCATCGTGTTTTCATTGTTGTGTTCTTTACAGTTTTTTTTTTCCTGTAATTGATTTCTGATCTTATAGCATTTGTGGTCAGAAAAGATGCTTGATACAATTTCAATTTTCTTAAATTTACCAAGGCTTGATTTGTGACCCCAGATGTGATCTATCCAGGAGAATGTTTTGCGTGCACTTGAGAAGAAAGTGTATTGTGTATTCTGCTGCTTTCATATGGAATGTCCTATAGATATCAATTAAGTTTATCTGGTCTAATGTGTCAGTTAAAGTTTGTTTCCTTATTAGTTTTCTGTCTGGATGCTCTGTCCATTGGTGTAAGTGGGGTGTTAAAGTCCCCCACTATTATTGTGTTACCGTTGATTCCCCCTTTTATGGCTGTTAGCATTTGCCTTATGTATTGAGGTGCTCTTATGTTGGGTGCATAAATATTTACAATTGTTGTATCTTCTTCTTGGATTGATCCCTTGATCATTATGTAGTGTCCTTGTCTTTTGTAATAGTCTTTATTTTTAAGTCTATTTTGTACGATATGAGAACTGCTACTCCAGCTCTCTTTTGATTTTCATTTGTATGGAATATCTTTTTCCACCCCCTCACTTTCAGTCTGTATGTGTCCCTAGGTCTGAAGTGGGTCTTTTGTAGACAGCATATGTATGGGTCTTGTTTTTGTATCCATTCAGCCTGTCTGTGTCTTTTGGTTGGAGCATTTAATCCATTTACATTTAAGGTAATTATCAATATGTATGCTCCTATTACCATTTTCTTAATTGTTTTGGGTTTGTTTTTGTAGGTCTTTTTCTGCTCTTATGTTTCCTGCACAGAGGAGTTCCTTTAGATTTGCTGTAAAGCTGGTTTGGTTGTGCTGAATTCTCTTAGCTTTTGCTTGTCTGTAAAGCTTTTGACTTCTCTGTTGAATCTGAATGATATCCTTGATGAGTAGAGTAATCTTGGTTGTAGATTTTTCCCTTTCATCACTTTAAATATATCCTGCCACTCCCTTCAAAGCTTTTGACTTCTCTGTTGAATCTGAATGATATCCTTGCTGAGTAGAGTAATCTTGGTTGTAGATTTTTCCCTTTCATCACTTTAAATATATCCTGCCACTCCCTTCTTGCCTGCAGAGTTTCTGCTTGAAGATCAGCTGTTAACCTTATGGGGATTCCCTTGTATGTTATTTGTTGTTTTTCCCTTGCTGCTTTTAATATTTTTTCTTTGAATTTAATTTTTGTTAGTTTGATTAATATGTGCCTCACCATGTTTCTCCTTGGGTTTATCCTGTATGAGACTTTCTGTTTCCTGGATTTGGGTGGCTATTTCCTTTCCCATGTTAGGGAAGTTTTCCACTATAATCTCTTCAAATATTTTCTCATACCCTTTCTCTTTCCTCTTTTTCTTCTGGGACCCCTATAATCAAATGCTGTTTAATGTTGCCCCAGAGGTCTCTGAGACTGTCCTCACTTCTTTTCATTCTTTTTTCTTTATTCTGCTCCTTGGCAGTTATTTCCACCATTCTACCTTCCAGCTCACTTATCCATTCTTTGCCTCAGTTATTCTGCTATTGATTCCTTCTAGTGTATTTTTCATTTCAGTTATCATGTTGTTCATCACTGTTTGTTCTTTAGTTCTTCTAGGTCCTTGTTAAACATTTTGTGTATCTTCTTGATCCATGCCTCCGTTTTATTTCTGAGATTTTGGATCATCTTTACTATCATTACTATGAATTCTTTTTCAGGTAAATTGCCTATTTCCTCTTCATTTATTTGGTCTTGCTCCTTTTCTGTAATATATTCCTCTGTCATCTCATTTTAGTTGATGGGTGGGGCTGTGTTCCTGTCTTGCTGGTTGTTTGGTCTGAGACATCCAGCACTGGAGCTTGCAGGCAGTTGAGTGGAGCTGGGTCTTGGTGCCAAGACGAGGACCCCTGGGAGAGCTCACACCAATTAATATTCCCTGGGGCCCAGCTAACACATTTTTAAAACATACAGAAATCTGACTCCAATCATAGATAAAATAGGAGATGTTTTAAAAACAGTAATTTCTACACTGGGCTTTTTGGGTTGAAAGGAAAATGAAGAGATTCTCTTCTGCAAGGACTTCACCTGCAGGAGGTGTCATTTCTGAATCTGTACAAATAACACAGATGAAGATCTTCCCACAACTGCAGCTGACCTGAGAAGCAGGAAGAGACATGCTGAGGTCGGTGGGGTCAGGGAGGGCCACTTGAGCCCGGCCCCCCATGCATGCCCGGGATGCACGGACCCGACCGCCATCCTCCCCTTCCGTCCTCTGGCAAGAAGTTTAGATCAGGAACATGCAGAAGATATGCACCAATGTCCACTGGACAAACCGGCTTTACCCCAGGAGTGACCTCGGACCCTGCAAGAGCCCCTCCTTTCCTTGGTCTTCACACAGATTCAGAGGAGGACCTGCAGACAGAGGTGTACTGGGAGCGCCACTGAGACAGCGGTGTGCTGGTGGAAAATGGGGAAACTTCCTGTGGTGGACAGATGTCTACTCCAGTACAGATGGAGCTCACTGGGATAAGCTCACAGCTCATAAACTTTAAAACAGAAGAAAATCTGACTCCAGTCACAGATAAAAGAGGAGATTTTTAAATAACGACAACTTCTTCTAAAAAATAATAATTTTCTTTTTTTTAAAAGAAAATTTTCCCTTTGATTTTATTTAACTGGGGAGTTCTTCCATTTCTTTCTTTATTTTTTAATAATCCAGTTTTACCAAATTAAAAAAAATCAGTACACCAAATGACTTAATGATCCAATGTTCTAAAATCCTATTGGTGCATAACTTATCAGGACCTATATCCATTGCAGAAGCAAGGCTTGCTCTAGAATTGCTTTTGAGTATTACGTGTGATCTGTGTCCAAGTTAATTAATTGACTATGCTTTCAGAATGGCACAGTTATGAACTGAAGACCTCAAGTTGATGTAACTGTAGCTCCCCTATCAAATGAGGCAATTCTCCACGGCTTTCTTAAAGCAAAGGTCCTCCAAGTGTAGCCCCTAGACCAGGCGTCACCTGGAAATTGTTAGAAGTGCAAATTACAGGCCCACCCGAACCTAAGGAATCATGATGGAGGAGACAGGAGTAATCACTGTTCTCACAAACCCTCCAGGTGACTCTGAAGCAGCCAGAGGTTGAAACACGGTTTTGAAGGATGTGCCTCTTCACCCATTCACTACCTTCCCAAGAGCAAAGGGCCTCCAGCCACACATCCACATGGTCCCCAGGGGGCCTGCATCCCAGCAAGAGGCAGCCAACCTGCGAGCGTGTGTGTGCGCGCGCGCGTGTGTGTGTCTGTGTGTCTCTGTGTGTGTGTGTGTGCGCGCGGGGGCATGAGGTGCCCACACACGTCTGCACACAGACACGGGCTGAGCACGGCCCTGATCGTCTCCATGTGACTGATGCAGGGGGATGGGCTGTTTGCGAGTGAGGACTGGGAACGTCAGGGGTCATGGCAAAGGTCACTAGCTCAGCAGGTGCCACAGTGGCCCCCGAGATTAGAACGCAGAGCTGATTTACAGGCACTTGTGTAGCCAAGTACAAAGAAAGGTAAGCCGTGCATTCAGCCATCAGCACCGCATTTCTGTATTACAGCTCCGTGCTCCCTCATTATCTGGAAGGTGGTGTCCAGGTGAGGACGACTTCCTCTAAAAGAGCATCACCTGCCTCTGGGTACGCCCCCCAAGCCTAAGCTCCATGTGACAGAGACCACCCGCTCTGGCTGGGAGTCTGAGAACCTGGGGTGCACATGTGGGGCCCTGGATATAGCTCCCAGACCCGGCAGGGAGGGGCTGGGCCCTCAGGGTTTCCGGCCTGCAGCCCAGGTCCCTGGAGATGGGCTGCCCTCATCAGCATTAGCACCCACGCTATGTGACCCGCTTGGAAGCAGCAGGGTCCTCCTGACCCCTTCTCCATGGCTCTGGCCTCCCCCCAGTCTATCTGCAGCCCGTCTCCCCCCACTCGAGAGCGGTGTCATGTGTACCCTCTACCTGCCCAGGATGGCTCCCAGAGGTACAATGCGGCAGGTCCAGCGCTCACGTCTGCCTTCGTGACTCTCAAGCCTGGGCTGCACTCAGCCCCCCAGCCCCCCAGCTCCGCGCCACCGCTCCCCGGCTCGAGCCCTCGGGGTCTCCGTCACAGCCCCTCACAGCCTCCCCTGCCCCACGTTCTCCAGGCTCGTTCCTGGTCCACAGCCCCTCCCGTGCCCGAGACGCGCTCCTTGCTGAAAGGCCCACGCCTCTCCGTTCCAAGTCCTGCCCATCTCCGCAGGTCCCCACGGCCTCCCTCTGTCTCTTCCCGGATACCCACCTCGACGACAATGCTTTCTACAATTCTGGAAACGTCGTATATGTTCACTAAAAACTCCCTTTTAAAAAATTAATAAGATGTCCTGGGCCCGATTTACGTTTAAACCACTCAGTACATTCTGCATAAGAAGCCTGCGTCTAAAGGAAACTAAATAACTTAATCACAACCAATCACTCTTTCCTTGCGATGAAAGCAGAAGCTGTCTCATTACAGACCAATTTACAGCTCTAAACTAGAGAGGCCAAAGCAAGCCATTTGTATCTTGCAAGTTTTAACATATCTGCCTGTCAACACCCACACTTATGTAGAGGAAGTTATTCTGAGCACGTGGCGTGCTTTTATAAATAATTTCTATGGAAAACAGCAGTCAGACAGTAATACAGGCCCAAGGTGACCTCATTACCAGAATTTGTTCTAGTTGTCATTAGACATATCACACTGTGTCACTCAGAACGGGAAAGAAATAAAAGATACTGACATGTAGCACTAGTGATTAGAGATGAGAAATGCAGTTATGCTGTAGAAGCCCTTGGCTGGAAAGGAATATGTATAGTGTTGAAGGTTCAGTCACCCTCAGATCCATCACTGTGGTCTTGAAGGCTCTATCCTTCTTCTATTTAATTTTTCTTCTGTGTGGGACACAGCAAGAGTGTCTTCTGCATATTGCAAAGCCAGAAAAGTGCTGGGAGAGGTGTAGGTAAGAAGTCATTGGCCCAAAACCTGAGAGCAAGAAAAGCAAGCCAGACACCCCACCTGGTCCATCAGCAAGGAGGATTCCTAACTAGCCTCCTCCAAGCTCCTCGGAAATCACCCTTGGATGAGGCCCTCCCTGGGGCATTTGGAGCTGAAATGTGACAACTGACTCCAGTACTGACAAGAGAAAGGCAAGAGTCCTCAGACATCGGCCCCAAGCAGGCGGTGGGGCGGGGTGGGGCTTTGACCACATCATCTCGGGTTCTCAGCTTGAGGAGCTATGAGATGCTCTAATCCACAGCCCCGGGCCATCACATGGTGGGGGAGCAGGGAGGCTGTGCAGGAGGCACCCACCGCAGTCTCGAACCATTTGATAAGTTATCACCTGGTAAGTAGCTTGCAGTTTCTACCATGAAGTCTCAGGCAAAACTGCCAAGTGGTGGCGGATAGCTTTGGACGGCTTTAAAATCATGGAACTTTGGAGCAGATAGAGGCCAGAGGGGTCAGCTCGTCCAATGTCTTCATTCTAGAGACGGAGAGGCTGAGGCCCACAGAGGTGCCCGTGGTCACGGCACATTGACGGGCACTCGGGAGACTTGGATGGGTGTTTACGATAAACGAGCGGACGTTGTTCCCCACGCCTATTGCCAGCCACCTGAGCTATTATGTACAGGAGGTCTTTGAAAGTCTCACGTTTTTGGGAGTGTCATGCCACATGGCACACAGGGTACCATTTCCCCAACCAGGGATCGAACCCGTGCCCCCTACAGTGGAAGCAGAGTCCTAACCACTGGATTGCCAGGGAATTCCCTTAAAGTCCTGCTTTTTATTTATTTATTTAAAGATTATTTATTTAATTTATTTTTGGCTGCGTCGGGTCTTAGTTGTGACATGCGGGATCTTTGTTGAGGCATGTCGATCTCTCATTGTGAAGCGGGCTCTTCGTTGTAGTGCGTGGGCTCCTCTCTAGTTGTGGCGTGTGGGTTTTTTCCCTTCTCTAGTTGTGGCGCCAGGGCGCGTGGGCTCTGTAGTTTGTGGCACGCGGGCTCTAGTTGAGGTGCGCGAGCTCAGTAGTGTGGCACGCGGGCTTAGCTGCCCTGCAGCACGTGGGATCTTAGTTCCCTGACCAGGGATCGAACCCACATCCCCTGCCTTGGAAGGCAGATTCTTTACCACTGGACCGCTGGGGAAGTCCCTAGAGTCTCACTTTTTAATTGAATAAATTAGTATTATAGGAAAAGTGTGTATCACTATTGTAAATGAAAACCAGCATCGCTGCTACAAGGAGGTGAGCCTAAAGATGAGAACAATGAAAACAAAACATAGCGTCGTGACCAGTGAAAACAACAACAACAGTAAAATACTGCAAGAGGACCCGTCCTTCAACAAGACGGTGGGTCGCGCTAACGAGTAAGAAGGGTCTGGAGCTGATCCCGGGCGCCGGCCCACGTGAGGGTGTGGAGTCGGGGGTCGCAGGCCTGGCGCCCTTGGCGGCCGCCACGTCTGAACCGTTGGGGTGGGAGGCTGAGCTGTCCAGGGGAAGAAGGACACGGGGTCCGTCAGGAAGACCCGGCAGCCCTTCACTCCACACAGTCCCGGTGAAATCGCAGTTCACATTGCGAGGTTTTCTCACATTACATAACGCACAGAAACTAAAATAAAAGCCAGACCCGACTTTCCCTGGAAGACACCCGTCGAGGGAGGCTCAGCTCTCAGCCGAGGGTGTGCCCAGAGCAGAGGCCGGAGACGGAGGCCAAGCTAGACCAGGAGCCTGAGGACCCCGGGATCGCAGCCCATCAGTGTCGTGTGGTTTCCAGATAATTGTTCAGGTGTCTCCAGCGTCTAGGCTTAATCACTGCAAACAGCTAAGCGTTAAGAATGAACACTGGATAAAACGCCCCTCAACGTCTTCAGTTAGGAAGCGTCGCAAAGTACTTTCTGTATCTTCCACACGGGCACCCTTGAAGGAGAATAGACAGACCAGGAGTCGGCAGTTCCCCACAGAGGAGCCGCATCGCCCAGGGAGGCTCCCTTACAGGGGCCGCGGGGCCAGATCGCGGCCCCCCTCCTGCCAGCACTCAGCTCTCTCCACGAGCGTCCCGATGTGCCTCCAACAGGCCGTGTATCGCAGCGTCCGTTTCCTGATGGCCGGCTCAGACTCATTTTTCCCACAATATATTATGGGCTATTCGAAAGACTTTCCAGCACACATAAATAGACTCAGATTTCTCTGTAGAGCAGGCTTCCCATATCACTGTACCAGTCCAGCTTAAGATTAAGCCCAAGGACATCGAGGAAAATAGATTTTTTTTCTAGGTGGTACGACTTGACATTAAATAATATTGGTATCTGAGCAGCAACCAGCATCTGCGGAGAAAAAGACCTACAAGCCCATCCCCGAGCTGGGGCAGAGCTGACATGCTCACTGTGGGTGTCAATTTTCTTTTCCTTTCAGAAAAGTAATTTCCATGATGTACCCACCCAGGACCTGGGATTGCGAAAGAGAAAGCACAGCAGGAAACCTCCAAGGCTCCCCTAACTGCACAGGAAAGATAGGAAAGATGCCATTTTAATCACCTGCCTGCCTAAAGCATCACAGCCCCCCGCCAAGAAGAGCCATTTCCTCCCCAACCCTACCACTCCCGCATGCAGAGGGGGTGGGAGGCCTGGGGAGGCTCCAGGGCCGCCAGGGAGCCCTGGGGGACGGACCCACGGCTGGCCCCGCACCAGGGGACCGGGTCGCTGCAGACGAGAAATCCAAATTTCCAGCTGCGGACCAGTGCCGTCCACTAAGGGGACGGGAGGATGTGGGCCTGAGCAGAGCCAGAGGACTATCCCCCCAAAGTGCCCAGGGCTGGTGGGAGACGAAAAGAAGGTGGTCTCGGGGACAGTCACCACACGCGGAGCCGTTGTTTCACTGCCCCAAGTTCACATGCACGGCTGCAATTTACACAACAAACGTGACCTGAATATTTATCGTTAGGGTCGTAATATTGTCAAATAGCATGTTAGGTGTTGCTCTGAAACCAGTAGAACAGACCTCACATTCCAACGTTGGCTTCATCCTCTTTAAATAGTTTATTGGTGGCAACACTACCCGGGCCTCCAACAGTCTTCTGCTTCTAGAGGGAAAGTGATCACAGCTTCGGGGCAGGTGACACCTCTCTGACCACAGCAGCCAGCGTTCCTGGGTGACAATGACATCCTCCCGTTTCCTGTCTGATTTATTCCAGTAAGAAGCCCAATGAAGTTTCCCAATGTTTTTGTCCTTCAAATTGATGAAACACAAACAAGCTGACAGAAAGCCAGCATCCAGCCCCGGAAGAAGAATTCAGGGCACAGGAGCGCGGGAAATTGGGGCTGGGCCGGCCTCTCTGATCAGTGGTTCCAGGTCTCCACAGCCACTCCTCCCGCACATCACAGGTCAGCCTCCCGACTTAGAAACGCTGAGTCGTGTTCTACCGCTTCTGCCCCGTTTTATTCCCGTCTGCCTCCCCTGGGGCCTGTTTGGCCAGTCTTGCCACACTTGGGAGATAAAAACGCCCATCTGCACTGTGAAATTGCCTGTCTCAATTCAAGTGGCATTTACTAAACATATTCTGACGTCTGGGACCCTGACCCCAAGTTCCTGTAGGGCAGCAGGCCCAAAGTTTCAGGGAATCCAGAAGGCACGAGCTGACCCTAACCTGAACCCGAACCCTAACCCGCAGGATTTGGGGTCCGCCCTGCGTGCAGGGCTCCAGTCCGTGATGGGAGGACGGGATCTGCCTGCTCGCCCCTCGGTGCACAGAGGAAAGGTCACCCATCGAAACCTGATTTCTCTGGCATAGACTCAAGTTGCAGGAAAAATAATTCTAAAATTAGACTATCCTTCAAAATTCTGGTTAAGATGAGAGGAAACCCATTGGTTCCACGGACGGCTTTGGTGTGGGTCATCTACTACTGATGCAGATTTTCGCTGTGGACATCGTGTGTCCTGTCTCTGCCTGAGCCCTCCCCTCCCCCAGCCACGGCCGAACCACGAACAGAACCACGGGCACGGGAGGGGCCTGAGCTTCCCCAGCACCTGCCACGTCCTCGGGGCCCTCTGGGCTCCGCACCAGGTCCCCAGCGCCCGTGGGGCGGCCCCAATGCCTCAGCTGCTCCTGCGTCACCGGGAGGGACCTGGGCCCCAGCTGCCCCCCGGGGACCCCCGTGCCGTGCCAAGGGCTCCGGGCAGCTCAGGCCCCTGAGAGCTCCTCCCCCTGGGAGGAGTGACCTCTGGGGTCCAGACCACACTCGTTCCTCACAGAACACTGTGTTACGGTGGGGCGGGAGCAGGGGCTCGTGAACCTCCACGCCTTCCGGCCCCTTTTCTTGGGCGAGTGGCTCTGTCTGGCTGTTGGCTGCAAAGTCAATTCAGTCAAATTCAAGGGGAAAGGCTGCTGGGGAAGCGCCCAGTCCCAAACGAGAACCTCGGCCTCTCCGCCGGGACGCCGCCGTCTGCGGGAGGAGTCCCGTCCGTGGCCTCTCGGCCCCCAGGGTCCCGGGCACGTGCCCGGGCAGCCGCAGCTTTTGTCCTGATTACGAGGGCCGGCCGGGGGCCCTGGGAGGCGTCCACTTGTGGCCATCTCGCCCCCCCGACTGTTCTGCCCCAGTAACTGGTGAACCAGTGGAAGGAGCCTGCGCCTCAGGCGGCTTCTATTTAGAGGGGAGACGAGAAACAGCTGACCTCAGAGTCCCCGTGGGAAATCCCAGGAAGGAGAGTGATGGGGAGGTCGGGAGCCGTCTGGGGCTGGGGGTTCCCTCGAGGAAGGGACAGTAATGCCAGGGCTGAAAGGGAGGTTGGCGGGACTGCAGGGGGCGGGGCGGAGGGGGTGTGAGAGGCCCCGGGAAGAGCCACCCCGGCCATGGGGTCAGGACTGGCTGCCCCTCACCTCCCCTTCAACGACTCCCGGCTCCCAGAGGCCCAGCCTGGAACGCTGTTGTGACCCCGGGCTCAGCCCTGGAGAGCTTGTCATGAATTCCAGCCAGCTTCCCCAGCCTGAGCAGATGTTCCGATGAAACCGGGGCATTAGAAAGATCGTACAGCAGATTGCCAACAAACACATGAAAGGATGCTCAACATCACTAGTCACTAGAGAAATGCAACTCAAAACTACAATGAGGTATCACCTCACACCAGTCAGAATGGCCATCATCAAAAAATCTACAAACAATAAATGCTGGAGAGGGTGTGGAGAAAAGGGAACCAACCCTCTTGCACTGCTGGTGGGAATGTAATTGATACAGCCACCATGGAGAACAGTACGGAGGTTCCTTAAAAAACAAAAAATAGAACTTCCATATGACCCAGCAATCCCACTACTGGGCATATACCCTGAGAAAACCATCATTCAAAAACAGTCATGTACCACAATGTTCACTGCAGCTCTATTTACAATAGCCAGGACATGGAAGCAACCTAAGTGTCCACTGACAGATGAATGGATAAAGAAGATGTGGCACATATATAAAAGCGAAAAATAAATACCGAATGGACTTGAGGACTCAGGGAGGGAGAAGGGTAAGCTGGGATGAAGTGAGAGAGTGGCATGGACATATATACACTACCAAAGGTAGAATAGATAGCTGGGGGG